>NW_026943860.1:0-126000 GCF_035594765.1 Anolis carolinensis
GTGGTACGAGTGGTCCCGTGGCCTGTGGGCGGATGGTGACCAAATTTCAAGGAGCTGGGACTTGTAGTTTTCTCGTAAAAAATACTTTTCAAAAAATAAATTAAAAAATTCGCAAAATCTCGGCCGGTGGTCGAAAAAATCCGAAACGTGGTACGAGTGGTCCCGTGGCCCGTGGGCGGATGGTGACCAAATTTCAAGGAGCTGGGACTTGTAGTTTTCTCGTAAAAAATACATTTCAAAAAATAAATTAAAAAATTCGCAAAATCTCGGCCGGTGGTCGAAAAAATCCGAAACGTGGTACGAGTGGTCCCGTGGCCCGTGGGCGGATGGTGACCAAATTTCAAGGAGCTGGGACTTGTAGTTTTCTCGTAAAAAATACATTTCAAAAAATAAATTAAAAAATTCGCAAAATCTCGGCCGGTGGTCGAAAAAATCCGAAACGTGGTACGAGTGGTCCCGTGGCCCGTGGGCGGATGGTGACCAAATTTCAAGGAGCTGGGACTTGTAGTTTTCTCGTAAAAAATACTTTTCAAAAAATAAATTAAAAAATTCGCAAAATCTCGGCCGGTGGTCGAAAAAATCCGAAACGTGGTACGAGTGGTCCCGTGGCCCGTGGGCGGATGGTGACCAAATTTCAAGGAGCTGGGACTTGTAGTTTTCTCGTAAAAAATACATTTCAAAAAATAAATTAAAAAATTCGCAAAATCTCGGCCGGTGGTCGAAAAAATCCGAAACGTGGTACGAGTGGTCCCGTGGCCCGTGGGCGGATGGTGACCAAATTTCAAGGAGCTGGGACTTGTAGTTTTCTCGTAAAAAATACATTTCAAAAAATAAATTAAAAAATTCGCAAAATCTCGGCCGGTGGTCGAAAAAATCCGAAACGTGGTACGAGTGGTCCCGTGGCCCGTGGGCGGATGGTGACCAAATTTCAAGGAGCTGGGACTTGTAGTTTTCTCGTAAAAAATACATTTCAAAAAATAAATTAAAAAATTCGCAAAATCTCGGCCGGTGGTCGAAAAAATCCGAAACGTGGTACGAGTGGTCCCGTGGCCCGTGGGCGGATGGTGACCAAATTTCAAGGAGCTGGGACTTGTAGTTTTCTCGTAAAAAATACTTTTCAAATAATAAATTAAAAAATTCGCAAAATCTCGGCCGGTGGTCGAAAAAATCCGAAACGTGGTACGAGTGGTCCCGTGGCCCGTGGGCGGATGGTGACCAAATTTCAAGGAGCTGGGACTTGTAGTTTTCTCGTAAAAAATACTTTTCAAAAAATAAATTAAAAAATTCGCAAAATCTCGGCCGGTGGTCGAAAAAATCCGAAACGTGGTACGAGTGGTCCCGTGGCCCGTGGGCGGATGGTGACCAAATTTCAAGGAGCTGGGACTTGTAGTTTTCTCGTAAAAAATACTTTTCAAATAATAAATTAAAAAATTCGCAAAATCTCGGCCGGTGGTCGAAAAAATCCGAAACGTGGTACGAGTGGTCCCGTGGCCCGTGGGCGGATGGTGACCAAATTTCAAGGAGCTGGGACTTGTAGTTTTCTCGTAAAAAATACTTTTCAAATAATAAATTAAAAAATTCGCAAAATCTCGGCCGGTGGTCGAAAAAATCCGAAACGTGGTACGAGTGGTCCCGTGGCCCGTGGGCGGATGGTGACCAAATTTCAAGGAGCTGGGACTTGTAGTTTTCCCGTAAAAAATACATTTCAAAAAATAAATTAAAAAATTCGCAAAATCTCGGCCGGTGGTCGAAAAAATCCGAAACGTGGTACGAGTGGTCCCGTGGCCCGTGGGCGGATGGTGACCAAATTTCAAGGAGCTGGGACTTGTAGTTTTCCCGTAAAAAATACTTTTCAAATAATAAATTAAAAAATTCGCAAAATCTCGGCCGGTGGTCGAAAAAATCCGAAACGTGGTACGAGTGGTCCCGTGGCCCGTGGGCGGATGGTGACCAAATTTCAAGGAGCTGGGACTTGTAGTTTTCCCGTAAAAAATACATTTCAAAAAATAAATTAAAAAATTCGCAAAATCTCGGCCGGTGGTCGAAAAAATCCGAAACGTGGTACGAGTGGTACCGTGGCCCGTGGGCGGATGGTGACCAAATTTCAAGGAGCTGGGACTTGTAGTTTTCCCGTAAAAAATACATTTCAAAAAATAAATTAAAAAATTCGCAAAATCTCGGCCGGTGGTCGAAAAAATCCGAAACGTGGTACGAGTGGTCCCGTGGCCCGTGGGCGGATGGTGACCAAATTTCAAGGAGCTGGGACTTGTAGTTTTCCCGTAAAAAATACTTTTCAAATAATAAATTTAAAAATTCGCAAAATCTCGGCCGGTGGTCGAAAAAATCCGAAACGTGGTACGAGTGGTCCCGTGGCCCGTGGGCGGATGGTGACCAAATTTCAAGGAGCTGGGACTTGTAGTTTTCTCGTAAAAAATACATTTCAAAAAATAAATTTAAAAATTCGCAAAATCTCGGCCGGTGGTCGAAAAAATCCGAAACGTGGTACGAGTGGTCCCGTGGCCCGTGGGCGGATGGTGACCAAATTTCAAGGAGCTGGGACTTGTAGTTTTCTCGTAAAAAATACTTTTCAAATAATAAATTAAAAAATTCGCAAAATCTCGGCCGGTGGTCGAAAAAATCCGAAACGTGGTACGAGTGGTCCCGTGGCCCGTGGGCGGATGGTGACCAAATTTCAAGGAGCTGGGACTTGTAGTTTTCCCGTAAAAAATACATTTCAAAAAATAAATTAAAAAATTCGCAAAATCTCGGCCGGTGGTCGAAAAAATCCGAAACGTGGTACGAGTGGTCCCGTGGCCCGTGGGCGGATGGTGACCAAATTTCAAGGAGCTGGGACTTGTAGTTTTCTCGTAAAAAATACATTTCAAAAAATAAATTTAAAAATTCGCAAAATCTCGGCCGGTGGTCGAAAAAATCCGAAACGTGGTACGAGTGGTCCCGTGGCCCGTGGGCGGATGGTGACCAAATTTCAAGGAGCTGGGACTTGTAGTTTTCCCGTAAAAAATACATTTCAAAAAATAAATTAAAAAATTCGCAAACTCTCGGCCGGTGGTCGAAAAAATCCGAAACGTGGTACGAGTGGTCCCGTGGCCCGTGGGCGGATGGTGACCAAATTTCAAGGAGCTGGGACTTGTAGTTTTCCCGTAAAAAATACATTTCAAAAAATAAATTAAAAAATTCGCAAAATCTCGGCCGGTGGTCGAAAAAATCCGAAACGTGGTACGAGTGGTCCCGTGGCCCGTGGGCGGATGGTGACCAAATTTCAAGGAGCTGGGACTTGTAGTTTTCCCGTAAAAAATACTTTTCAAATAATAAATTAAAAAATTCGCAAACTCTCGGCCGGTGGTCGAAAAAATCCGAAACGTGGTACGAGTGGTCCCGTGGCCCGTGGGCGGATGGTGACCAAATTTCAAGGAGCTGGGACTTGTAGTTTTCTCGTAAAAAATACTTTTCAAATAATAAATTAAAAAATTCGCAAAATCTCGGCCGGTGGTCGAAAAAATCCGAAACGTGGTACGAGTGGTCCCGTGGCCCGTGGGCGGATGGTGACCAAATTCCAAGGAGCTGGGACTTGTAGTTTTCTCGTAAAAAATACTTTTCAAATAATAAATTAAAAAATTCGCAAAATCTCGGCCGGTGGTCGAAAAAATCCGAAACGTGGTACGAGTGGTCCCGTGGCCCGTGGGCGGATGGTGACCAAATTTCAAGGAGCTGGGACTTGTAGTTTTCTCGTAAAAAATACATTTCAAAAAATAAATTAAAAAATTCGCAAAATCTCGGCCGGTGGTCGAAAAAATCCGAAACGTGGTACGAGTGGTCCCGTGGCCCGTGGGCGGATGGTGACCAAATTTCAAGGAGCTGGGACTTGTAGTTTTCTCGTAAAAAATACATTTCAAAAAATAAATTAAAAAATTCGCAAAATCTCGGCCGGTGGTCGAAAAAATCCGAAACGTGGTACGAGTGGTCCCGTGGCCCGTGGGCGGATGGTGACCAAATTTCAAGGAGCTGGGACTTGTAGTTTTCTCGTAAAAAATACTTTTCAAATAATAAATTAAAAAATTCGCAAAATCTCGGCCGGTGGTCGAAAAAATCCGAAACGTGGTACGAGTGGTCCCGTGGCCCGTGGGCGGATGGTGACCAAATTTCAAGGAGCTGGGACTTGTAGTTTTCTCGTAAAAAATACTTTTCAAAAAATAAATTAAAAAATTCGCAAAATCTCGGCCGGTGGTCGAAAAAATCCGAAACGTGGTACGAGTGGTCCCGTGGCCCGTGGGCGGATGGTGACCAAATTTCAAGTTTTCCCGTAAAAAATACATTTCAAAAAATAAATTAAAAAATTCGCAAAATCTCGGCCGGTGGTCGAAAAAATCCGAAACGTGGTACGAGTGGTCCCGTGGCCCGTGGGCGGATGGTGACCAAATTTCAAGGAGCTGGGACTTGTAGTTTTCCCGTAAAAAATACATTTCAAAAAATAAATTAAAAAATTCGCAAAATCTCGGCCGGTGGTCGAAAAAATCCGAAACGTGGTACGAGTGGTCCCGTGGCCCGTGGGCGGATGGTGACCAAATTTCAAGGAGCTGGGACTTGTAGTTTTCTCGTAAAAAATACATTTCAAAAAATAAATTAAAAAATTCGCAAACTCTCGGCCGGTGGTCGAAAAAATCCGAAACGTGGTACGAGTGGTCCCGTGGCCCGTGGGCGGATGGTGACCAAATTTCAAGGAGCTGGGACTTGTAGTTTTCTCGTAAAAAATACATTTGAAAAAATAAATTAAAAAATTCGCAAAATCTCGGCCGGGGGTCGAAAAAATCCGAAACGTGGTACGAGTGGTCCCGTGGCCCGTGGGCGGATGGTGACCAAATTTCAAGGAGCTGGGACTTGTAGTTTTCTCGTAAAAAATACTTTTCAAAAAATAAATTAAAAAATTCGCAAAATCTCGGCCGGTGGTCGAAAAAATCCGAAACGTGGTACGAGTGGTCCCGTGGCCTGTGGGCGGATGGTGACCAAATTTCAAGGAGCTGGGACTTGTAGTTTTCTCGTAAAAAATACTTTTCAAAAAATAAATTAAAAAATTCGCAAAATCTCGGCCGGTGGTCGAAAAAATCCGAAACGTGGTACGAGTGGTCCCGTGGCCCGTGGGCGGATGGTGACCAAATTTCAAGGAGCTGGGACTTGTAGTTTTCTCGTAAAAAATACATTTCAAAAAATAAATTAAAAAATTCGCAAAATCTCGGCCGGTGGTCGAAAAAATCCGAAACGTGGTACGAGTGGTCCCGTGGCCCGTGGGCGGATGGTGACCAAATTTCAAGGAGCTGGGACTTGTAGTTTTCTCGTAAAAAATACATTTCAAAAAATAAATTAAAAAATTCGCAAAATCTCGGCCGGTGGTCGAAAAAATCCGAAACGTGGTACGAGTGGTCCCGTGGCCCGTGGGCGGATGGTGACCAAATTTCAAGGAGCTGGGACTTGTAGTTTTCTCGTAAAAAATACTTTTCAAAAAATAAATTAAAAAATTCGCAAAATCTCGGCCGGTGGTCGAAAAAATCCGAAACGTGGTACGAGTGGTCCCGTGGCCCGTGGGCGGATGGTGACCAAATTTCAAGGAGCTGGGACTTGTAGTTTTCTCGTAAAAAATACATTTCAAAAAATAAATTAAAAAATTCGCAAAATCTCGGCCGGTGGTCGAAAAAATCCGAAACGTGGTACGAGTGGTCCCGTGGCCCGTGGGCGGATGGTGACCAAATTTCAAGGAGCTGGGACTTGTAGTTTTCTCGTAAAAAATACATTTCAAAAAATAAATTAAAAAATTCGCAAAATCTCGGCCGGTGGTCGAAAAAATCCGAAACGTGGTACGAGTGGTCCCGTGGCCCGTGGGCGGATGGTGACCAAATTTCAAGGAGCTGGGACTTGTAGTTTTCTCGTAAAAAATACATTTCAAAAAATAAATTAAAAAATTCGCAAAATCTCGGCCGGTGGTCGAAAAAATCCGAAACGTGGTACGAGTGGTCCCGTGGCCCGTGGGCGGATGGTGACCAAATTTCAAGGAGCTGGGACTTGTAGTTTTCTCGTAAAAAATACATTTCAAAAAATAAATTAAAAAATTCGCAAAATCTCGGCCGGTGGTCGAAAAAATCCGAAACGTGGTACGAGTGGTCCCGTGGCCCGTGGGCGGATGGTGACCAAATTTCAAGGAGCTGGGACTTGTAGTTTTCTCGTAAAAAATACTTTTCAAATAATAAATTAAAAAATTCGCAAAATCTCGGCCGGTGGTCGAAAAAATCCGAAACGTGGTACGAGTGGTCCCGTGGCCCGTGGGCGGATGGTGACCAAATTTCAAGGAGCTGGGACTTGTAGTTTTCTCGTAAAAAATACTTTTCAAAAAATAAATTAAAAAATTCGCAAAATCTCGGCCGGTGGTCGAAAAAATCCGAAACGTGGTACGAGTGGTCCCGTGGCCCGTGGGCGGATGGTGACCAAATTTCAAGGAGCTGGGACTTGTAGTTTTCCCGTAAAAAATACATTTCAAAAAATAAATTAAAAAATTCGCAAAATCTCGGCCGGTGGTCGAAAAAATCCGAAACGTGGTACGAGTGGTCCCGTGGCCCGTGGGCGGATGGTGACCAAATTTCAAGGAGCTGGGACTTGTAGTTTTCCCGTAAAAAATACTTTTCAAATAATAAATTTAAAAATTCGCAAAATCTCGGCCGGTGGTCGAAAAAATCCGAAACGTGGTACGAGTGGTCCCGTGGCCCGTGGGCGGATGGTGACCAAATTTCAAGGAGCTGGGACTTGTAGTTTTCTCGTAAAAAATACTTTTCAAATAATAAATTAAAAAATTCGCAAAATCTCGGCCGGTGGTCGAAAAAATCCGAAACGTGGTACGAGTGGTCCCGTGGCCCGTGGGCGGATGGTGACCAAATTTCAAGGAGCTGGGACTTGTAGTTTTCCCGTAAAAAATACATTTCAAAAAATAAATTAAAAAATTCGCAAAATCTCGGCCGGTGGTCGAAAAAATCCGAAACGTGGTACGAGTGGTACCGTGGCCCGTGGGCGGATGGTGACCAAATTTCAAGGAGCTGGGACTTGTAGTTTTCCCGTAAAAAATACATTTCAAAAAATAAATTAAAAAATTCGCAAAATCTCGGCCGGTGGTCGAAAAAATCCGAAACGTGGTACGAGTGGTCCCGTGGCCCGTGGGCGGATGGTGACCAAATTTCAAGGAGCTGGGACTTGTAGTTTTCCCGTAAAAAATACTTTTCAAATAATAAATTTAAAAATTCGCAAAATCTCGGCCGGTGGTCGAAAAATCCGAAACGTGGTACGAGTGGTCCCGTGGCCCGTGGGCGGATGGTGACCAAATTTCAAGGAGCTGGGACTTGTAGTTTTCTCGTAAAAAAATACATTTCAAAAAATAAATTTAAAAATTCGCAAAATCTCGGCCGGTGGTCGAAAAAATCCGAAACGTGGTACGAGTGGTCCCGTGGCCCGTGGGCGGATGGTGACCAAATTTCAAGGAGCTGGGACTTGTAGTTTTCTCGTAAAAAATACATTTGAAAAAATAAATTAAAAAATTCGCAAAATCTCGGCCGGGGGTCGAAAAAATCCGAAACGTGGTACGAGTGGTCCCGTGGCCTGTGGGCGGATGGTGACCAAATTTCAAGGAGCTGGGGACTTGTAGTTTTCTCGTAAAAAATACTTTTCAAAAAATAAATTAAAAAATTCGCAAAATCTCGGCCGGTGGTCGAAAAAATCCGAAACGTGGTACGAGTGGTCCCGTGGCCCGTGGGCGGATGGTGACCAAATTTCAAGGAGCTGGGACTTGTAGTTTTCTCGTAAAAAATACTTTTCAAAAAATAAATTAAAAAATTCGCAAAATCTCGGCCGGTGGTCGAAAAAATCCGAAACGTGGTACGAGTGGTCCCGTGGCCTGTGGGCGGATGGTGACCAAATTTCAAGGAGCTGGGACTTGTAGTTTTCTCGTAAAAAATACTTTTCAAAAAATAAATTAAAAAATTCGCAAAATCTCGGCCGGTGGTCGAAAAAATCCGAAACGTGGTACGAGTGGTCCCGTGGCCCGTGGGCGGATGGTGACCAAATTTCAAGGAGCTGGGACTTGTAGTTTTCTCGTAAAAAATACATTTCAAAAAATAAATTAAAAAATTCGCAAAATCTCGGCCGGTGGTCGAAAAAATCCGAAACGTGGTACGAGTGGTCCCGTGGCCCGTGGGCGGATGGTGACCAAATTTCAAGGAGCTGGGACTTGTAGTTTTCTCGTAAAAAATACATTTCAAAAAATAAATTAAAAAATTCGCAAAATCTCGGCCGGTGGTCGAAAAAATCCGAAACGTGGTACGAGTGGTCCCGTGGCCCGTGGGCGGATGGTGACCAAATTTCAAGGAGCTGGGACTTGTAGTTTTCTCGTAAAAAATACTTTTCAAAAAATAAATTAAAAAATTCGCAAAATCTCGGCCGGTGGTCGAAAAAATCCGAAACGTGGTACGAGTGGTCCCGTGGCCTGTGGCGGATGGTGACCAAATTTCAAGGAGCTGGGACTTGTAGTTTTCTCGTAAAAAATACATTTCAAAAAATAAATTAAAAAATTCGCAAAATCTCGGCCGGTGGTCGAAAAAATCCGAAACGTGGTACGAGTGGTCCCGTGGCCCGTGGGCGGATGGTGACCAAATTTCAAGGAGCTGGGACTTGTAGTTTTCTCGTAAAAAATACATTTCAAAAAATAAATTAAAAAATTCGCAAAATCTCGGCCGGTGGTCGAAAAAATCCGAAACGTGGTACGAGTGGTCCCGTGGCCCGTGGGCGGATGGTGACCAAATTTCAAGGAGCTGGGACTTGTAGTTTTCTCGTAAAAAATACATTTCAAAAAATAAATTAAAAAATTCGCAAAATCTCGGCCGGTGGTCGAAAAAATCCGAAACGTGGTACGAGTGGTCCCGTGGCCCGTGGGCGGATGGTGACCAAATTTCAAGGAGCTGGGACTTGTAGTTTTCTCGTAAAAAATACATTTCAAAAAATAAATTAAAAAATTCGCAAAATCTCGGCCGGTGGTCGAAAAAATCCGAAACGTGGTACGAGTGGTCCCGTGGCCCGTGGGCGGATGGTGACCAAATTTCAAGGAGCTGGGACTTGTAGTTTTCTCGTAAAAAATACTTTTCAAATAATAAATTAAAAAATTCGCAAAATCTCGGCCGGTGGTCGAAAAAATCCGAAACGTGGTACGAGTGGTCCCGTGGCCCGTGGGCGGATGGTGACCAAATTTCAAGGAGCTGGGACTTGTAGTTTTCTCGTAAAAAATACTTTTCAAAAAATAAATTAAAAAATTCGCAAAATCTCGGCCGGTGGTCGAAAAAATCCGAAACGTGGTACGAGTGGTCCCGTGGCCCGTGGGCGGATGGTGACCAAATTTCAAGGAGCTGGGACTTGTAGTTTTCTCGTAAAAAATACTTTTCAAATAATAAATTAAAAAATTCGCAAAATCTCGGCCGGTGGTCGAAAAAATCCGAAACGTGGTACGAGTGGTCCCGTGGCCCGTGGGCGGATGGTGACCAAATTTCAAGGAGCTGGGACTTGTAGTTTTCTCGTAAAAAATACTTTTCAAATAATAAATTAAAAAATTCGCAAAATCTCGGCCGGTGGTCGAAAAAATCCGAAACGTGGTACGAGTGGTCCCGTGGCCCGTGGGCGGATGGTGACCAAATTTCAAGGAGCTGGGACTTGTAGTTTTCCCGTAAAAAATACATTTCAAAAAATAAATTAAAAAATTCGCAAAATCTCGGCCGGTGGTCGAAAAAATCCGAAACGTGGTACGAGTGGTCCCGTGGCCCGTGGGCGGATGGTGACCAAATTTCAAGGAGCTGGGACTTGTAGTTTTCCCGTAAAAAATACTTTTCAAATAATAAATTAAAAAATTCGCAAAATCTCGGCCGGTGGTCGAAAAAATCCGAAACGTGGTACGAGTGGTCCCGTGGCCCGTGGGCGGATGGTGACCAAATTTCAAGGAGCTGGGACTTGTAGTTTTCCCGTAAAAAATACATTTCAAAAAATAAATTAAAAAATTCGCAAAATCTCGGCCGGTGGTCGAAAAAATCCGAAACGTGGTACGAGTGGTACCGTGGCCCGTGGGCGGATGGTGACCAAATTTCAAGGAGCTGGGACTTGTAGTTTTCCCGTAAAAAATACATTTCAAAAAATAAATTAAAAAATTCGCAAAATCTCGGCCGGTGGTCGAAAAAATCCGAAACGTGGTACGAGTGGTCCCGTGGCCCGTGGGCGGATGGTGACCAAATTTCAAGGAGCTGGGACTTGTAGTTTTCCCGTAAAAAATACTTTTCAAATAATAAATTTAAAAATTCGCAAAATCTCGGCCGGTGGTCGAAAAAATCCGAAACGTGGTACGAGTGGTCCCGTGGCCCGTGGGCGGATGGTGACCAAATTTCAAGGAGCTGGGACTTGTAGTTTTCTCGTAAAAAATACATTTCAAAAAATAAATTTAAAAATTCGCAAAATCTCGGCCGGTGGTCGAAAAAATCCGAAACGTGGTACGAGTGGTCCCGTGGCCCGTGGGCGGATGGTGACCAAATTTCAAGGAGCTGGGACTTGTAGTTTTCTCGTAAAAAATACTTTTCAAATAATAAATTAAAAAATTCGCAAAATCTCGGCCGGTGGTCGAAAAAATCCGAAACGTGGTACGAGTGGTCCCGTGGCCCGTGGGCGGATGGTGACCAAATTTCAAGGAGCTGGGACTTGTAGTTTTCCCGTAAAAAATACATTTCAAAAAATAAATTAAAAAATTCGCAAAATCTCGGCCGGTGGTCGAAAAAATCCGAAACGTGGTACGAGTGGTCCCGTGGCCCGTGGGCGGATGGTGACCAAATTTCAAGGAGCTGGGACTTGTAGTTTTCTCGTAAAAAATACATTTCAAAAAATAAATTTAAAAATTCGCAAAATCTCGGCCGGTGGTCGAAAAAATCCGAAACGTGGTACGAGTGGTCCCGTGGCCCGTGGGCGGATGGTGACCAAATTTCAAGGAGCTGGGACTTGTAGTTTTCCCGTAAAAAATACATTTCAAAAAATAAATTAAAAAATTCGCAAACTCTCGGCCGGTGGTCGAAAAAATCCGAAACGTGGTACGAGTGGTCCCGTGGCCCGTGGGCGGATGGTGACCAAATTTCAAGGAGCTGGGACTTGTAGTTTTCCCGTAAAAAATACATTTCAAAAAATAAATTAAAAAATTCGCAAAATCTCGGCCGGTGGTCGAAAAAATCCGAAACGTGGTACGAGTGGTCCCGTGGCCCGTGGGCGGATGGTGACCAAATTTCAAGGAGCTGGGACTTGTAGTTTTCCCGTAAAAAATACTTTTCAAATAATAAATTAAAAAATTCGCAAACTCTCGGCCGGTGGTCGAAAAAATCCGAAACGTGGTACGAGTGGTCCCGTGGCCCGTGGGCGGATGGTGACCAAATTTCAAGGAGCTGGGACTTGTAGTTTTCTCGTAAAAAATACTTTTCAAATAATAAATTAAAAAATTCGCAAAATCTCGGCCGGTGGTCGAAAAAATCCGAAACGTGGTACGAGTGGTCCCGTGGCCCGTGGGCGGATGGTGACCAAATTCCAAGGAGCTGGGACTTGTAGTTTTCTCGTAAAAAATACTTTTCAAATAATAAATTAAAAAATTCGCAAAATCTCGGCCGGTGGTCGAAAAAATCCGAAACGTGGTACGAGTGGTCCCGTGGCCCGTGGGCGGATGGTGACCAAATTTCAAGGAGCTGGGACTTGTAGTTTTCTCGTAAAAAATACATTTCAAAAAATAAATTAAAAAATTCGCAAAATCTCGGCCGGTGGTCGAAAAAATCCGAAACGTGGTACGAGTGGTCCCGTGGCCCGTGGGCGGATGGTGACCAAATTTCAAGGAGCTGGGACTTGTAGTTTTCTCGTAAAAAATACATTTCAAAAAATAAATTAAAAAATTCGCAAAATCTCGGCCGGTGGTCGAAAAAATCCGAAACGTGGTACGAGTGGTCCCGTGGCCCGTGGGCGGATGGTGACCAAATTTCAAGGAGCTGGGACTTGTAGTTTTCTCGTAAAAAATACTTTTCAAATAATAAATTAAAAAATTCGCAAAATCTCGGCCGGTGGTCGAAAAAATCCGAAACGTGGTACGAGTGGTCCCGTGGCCCGTGGGCGGATGGTGACCAAATTTCAAGGAGCTGGGACTTGTAGTTTTCTCGTAAAAAATACTTTTCAAAAAATAAATTAAAAAATTCGCAAAATCTCGGCCGGTGGTCGAAAAAATCCGAAACGTGGTACGAGTGGTCCCGTGGCCCGTGGGCGGATGGTGACCAAATTTCAAGTTTTCCCGTAAAAAATACATTTCAAAAAATAAATTAAAAAATTCGCAAAATCTCGGCCGGTGGTCGAAAAAATCCGAAACGTGGTACGAGTGGTCCCGTGGCCCGTGGGCGGATGGTGACCAAATTTCAAGGAGCTGGGACTTGTAGTTTTCCCGTAAAAAATACATTTCAAAAAATAAATTAAAAAATTCGCAAAATCTCGGCCGGTGGTCGAAAAAATCCGAAACGTGGTACGAGTGGTCCCGTGGCCCGTGGGCGGATGGTGACCAAATTTCAAGGAGCTGGGACTTGTAGTTTTCTCGTAAAAAATACATTTCAAAAAATAAATTAAAAAATTCGCAAACTCTCGGCCGGTGGTCGAAAAAATCCGAAACGTGGTACGAGTGGTCCCGTGGCCCGTGGGCGGATGGTGACCAAATTTCAAGGAGCTGGGACTTGTAGTTTTCTCGTAAAAAATACATTTGAAAAAATAAATTAAAAAATTCGCAAAATCTCGGCCGGGGGTCGAAAAAATCCGAAACGTGGTACGAGTGGTCCCGTGGCCCGTGGGCGGATGGTGACCAAATTTCAAGGAGCTGGGACTTGTAGTTTTCTCGTAAAAAATACTTTTCAAAAAATAAATTAAAAAATTCGCAAAATCTCGGCCGGTGGTCGAAAAAATCCGAAACGTGGTACGAGTGGTCCCGTGGCCTGTGGGCGGATGGTGACCAAATTTCAAGGAGCTGGGACTTGTAGTTTTCTCGTAAAAAATACTTTTCAAAAAATAAATTAAAAAATTCGCAAAATCTCGGCCGGTGGTCGAAAAAATCCGAAACGTGGTACGAGTGGTCCCGTGGCCCGTGGGCGGATGGTGACCAAATTTCAAGGAGCTGGGACTTGTAGTTTTCTCGTAAAAAATACATTTCAAAAAATAAATTAAAAAATTCGCAAAATCTCGGCCGGTGGTCGAAAAAATCCGAAACGTGGTACGAGTGGTCCCGTGGCCCGTGGGCGGATGGTGACCAAATTTCAAGGAGCTGGGACTTGTAGTTTTCTCGTAAAAAATACATTTCAAAAAATAAATTAAAAAATTCGCAAAATCTCGGCCGGTGGTCGAAAAAATCCGAAACGTGGTACGAGTGGTCCCGTGGCCCGTGGGCGGATGGTGACCAAATTTCAAGGAGCTGGGACTTGTAGTTTTCTCGTAAAAAATACTTTTCAAAAAATAAATTAAAAAATTCGCAAAATCTCGGCCGGTGGTCGAAAAAATCCGAAACGTGGTACGAGTGGTCCCGTGGCCCGTGGGCGGATGGTGACCAAATTTCAAGGAGCTGGGACTTGTAGTTTTCTCGTAAAAAATACATTTCAAAAAATAAATTAAAAAATTCGCAAAATCTCGGCCGGTGGTCGAAAAAATCCGAAACGTGGTACGAGTGGTCCCGTGGCCCGTGGGCGGATGGTGACCAAATTTCAAGGAGCTGGGACTTGTAGTTTTCTCGTAAAAAATACATTTCAAAAAATAAATTAAAAAATTCGCAAAATCTCGGCCGGTGGTCGAAAAAATCCGAAACGTGGTACGAGTGGTCCCGTGGCCCGTGGGCGGATGGTGACCAAATTTCAAGGAGCTGGGACTTGTAGTTTTCTCGTAAAAAATACATTTCAAAAAATAAATTAAAAAATTCGCAAAATCTCGGCCGGTGGTCGAAAAAATCCGAAACGTGGTACGAGTGGTCCCGTGGCCCGTGGGCGGATGGTGACCAAATTTCAAGGAGCTGGGACTTGTAGTTTTCTCGTAAAAAATACATTTCAAAAAATAAATTAAAAAATTCGCAAAATCTCGGCCGGTGGTCGAAAAAATCCGAAACGTGGTACGAGTGGTCCCGTGGCCCGTGGGCGGATGGTGACCAAATTTCAAGGAGCTGGGACTTGTAGTTTTCTCGTAAAAAATACTTTTCAAATAATAAATTAAAAAATTCGCAAAATCTCGGCCGGTGGTCGAAAAAATCCGAAACGTGGTACGAGTGGTCCCGTGGCCCGTGGGCGGATGGTGACCAAATTTCAAGGAGCTGGGACTTGTAGTTTTCTCGTAAAAAATACTTTTCAAAAAATAAATTAAAAAATTCGCAAAATCTCGGCCGGTGGTCGAAAAAATCCGAAACGTGGTACGAGTGGTCCCGTGGCCCGTGGGCGGATGGTGACCAAATTTCAAGGAGCTGGGACTTGTAGTTTTCCCGTAAAAAATACATTTCAAAAAATAAATTAAAAAATTCGCAAAATCTCGGCCGGTGGTCGAAAAAATCCGAAACGTGGTACGAGTGGTCCCGTGGCCCGTGGGCGGATGGTGACCAAATTTCAAGGAGCTGGGACTTGTAGTTTTCCCGTAAAAAATACTTTTCAAATAATAAATTTAAAAATTCGCAAAATCTCGGCCGGTGGTCGAAAAAATCCGAAACGTGGTACGAGTGGTCCCGTGGCCCGTGGGCGGATGGTGACCAAATTTCAAGGAGCTGGGACTTGTAGTTTTCTCGTAAAAAATACTTTTCAAATAATAAATTAAAAAATTCGCAAAATCTCGGCCGGTGGTCGAAAAAATCCGAAACGTGGTACGAGTGGTCCCGTGGCCCGTGGGCGGATGGTGACCAAATTTCAAGGAGCTGGGACTTGTAGTTTTCCCGTAAAAAATACATTTCAAAAAATAAATTAAAAAATTCGCAAAATCTCGGCCGGTGGTCGAAAAAATCCGAAACGTGGTACGAGTGGTACCGTGGCCCGTGGGCGGATGGTGACCAAATTTCAAGGAGCTGGGACTTGTAGTTTTCCCGTAAAAAATACATTTCAAAAAATAAATTAAAAAATTCGCAAAATCTCGGCCGGTGGTCGAAAAAATCCGAAACGTGGTACGAGTGGTCCCGTGGCCCGTGGGCGGATGGTGACCAAATTTCAAGGAGCTGGGACTTGTAGTTTTCCCGTAAAAAATACTTTTCAAATAATAAATTTAAAAATTCGCAAAATCTCGGCCGGTGGTCGAAAAAATCCGAAACGTGGTACGAGTGGTCCCGTGGCCCGTGGGCGGATGGTGACCAAATTTCAAGGAGCTGGGACTTGTAGTTTTCTCGTAAAAAATACATTTCAAAAAATAAATTTAAAAATTCGCAAAATCTCGGCCGGTGGTCGAAAAAATCCGAAACGTGGTACGAGTGGTCCCGTGGCCCGTGGGCGGATGGTGACCAAATTTCAAGGAGCTGGGACTTGTAGTTTTCTCGTAAAAAATACTTTTCAAATAATAAATTAAAAAATTCGCAAAATCTCGGCCGGTGGTCGAAAAAATCCGAAACGTGGTACGAGTGGTCCCGTGGCCCGTGGGCGGATGGTGACCAAATTTCAAGGAGCTGGGACTTGTAGTTTTCCCGTAAAAAATACATTTCAAAAAATAAATTAAAAAATTCGCAAAATCTCGGCCGGTGGTCGAAAAAATCCGAAACGTGGTACGAGTGGTCCCGTGGCCCGTGGGCGGATGGTGACCAAATTTCAAGGAGCTGGGACTTGTAGTTTTCCCGTAAAAAATACTTTTCAAATAATAAATTTAAAAATTCGCAAAATCTCGGCCGGTGGTCGAAAAAATCCGAAACGTGGTACGAGTGGTCCCGTGGCCCGTGGGCGGATGGTGACCAAATTTCAAGGAGCTGGGACTTGTAGTTTTCTCGTAAAAAATACATTTCAAAAAATAAATTTAAAAATTCGCAAAATCTCGGCCGGTGGTCGAAAAAATCCGAAACGTGGTACGAGTGGTCCCGTGGCCCGTGGGCGGATGGTGACCAAATTTCAAGGAGCTGGGACTTGTAGTTTTCTCGTAAAAAATACTTTTCAAATAATAAATTAAAAAATTCGCAAAATCTCGGCCGGTGGTCGAAAAAATCCGAAACGTGGTACGAGTGGTCCCGTGGCCCGTGGGCGGATGGTGACCAAATTTCAAGGAGCTGGGACTTGTAGTTTTCCCGTAAAAAATACATTTCAAAAAATAAATTAAAAAATTCGCAAAATCTCGGCCGGTGGTCGAAAAAATCCGAAACGTGGTACGAGTGGTCCCGTGGCCCGTGGGCGGATGGTGACCAAATTTCAAGGAGCTGGGACTTGTAGTTTTCTCGTAAAAAATACATTTCAAAAAATAAATTTAAAAATTCGCAAAATCTCGGCCGGTGGTCGAAAAAATCCGAAACGTGGTACGAGTGGTCCCGTGGCCCGTGGGCGGATGGTGACCAAATTTCAAGGAGCTGGGACTTGTAGTTTTCCCGTAAAAAATACATTTCAAAAAATAAATTAAAAAATTCGCAAAATCTCGGCCGGTGGTCGAAAAAATCCGAAACGTGGTACGAGTGGTCCCGTGGCCCGTGGGCGGATGGTGACCAAATTTCAAGGAGCTGGGACTTGTAGTTTTCCCGTAAAAAATACTTTTCAAATAATAAATTAAAAAATTCGCAAACTCTCGGCCGGTGGTCGAAAAAATCCGAAACGTGGTACGAGTGGTCCCGTGGCCCGTGGGCGGATGGTGACCAAATTTCAAGGAGCTGGGACTTGTAGTTTTCTCGTAAAAAATACTTTTCAAATAATAAATTAAAAAATTCGCAAAATCTCGGCCGGTGGTCGAAAAAATCCGAAACGTGGTACGAGTGGTCCCGTGGCCCGTGGGCGGATGGTGACCAAATTCCAAGGAGCTGGGACTTGTAGTTTTCTCGTAAAAAATACTTTTCAAATAATAAATTAAAAAATTCGCAAAATCTCGGCCGGTGGTCGAAAAAATCCGAAACGTGGTACGAGTGGTCCCGTGGCCCGTGGGCGGATGGTGACCAAATTTCAAGGAGCTGGGACTTGTAGTTTTCTCGTAAAAAATACATTTCAAAAAATAAATTAAAAAATTCGCAAAATCTCGGCCGGTGGTCGAAAAAATCCGAAACGTGGTACGAGTGGTCCCGTGGCCCGTGGGCGGATGGTGACCAAATTTCAAGGAGCTGGGACTTGTAGTTTTCTCGTAAAAAATACATTTCAAAAAATAAATTAAAAAATTCGCAAAATCTCGGCCGGTGGTCGAAAAAATCCGAAACGTGGTACGAGTGGTCCCGTGGCCCGTGGGCGGATGGTGACCAAATTTCAAGGAGCTGGGACTTGTAGTTTTCTCGTAAAAAATACTTTTCAAATAATAAATTAAAAAATTCGCAAAATCTCGGCCGGTGGTCGAAAAAATCCGAAACGTGGTACGAGTGGTCCCGTGGCCCGTGGGCGGATGGTGACCAAATTTCAAGGAGCTGGGACTTGTAGTTTTCTCGTAAAAAATACTTTTCAAAAAATAAATTAAAAAATTCGCAAAATCTCGGCCGGTGGTCGAAAAAATCCGAAACGTGGTACGAGTGGTCCCGTGGCCCGTGGGCGGATGGTGACCAAATTTCAAGTTTTCCCGTAAAAAATACATTTCAAAAAATAAATTAAAAAATTCGCAAAATCTCGGCCGGTGGTCGAAAAAATCCGAAACGTGGTACGAGTGGTCCCGTGGCCCGTGGGCGGATGGTGACCAAATTTCAAGGAGCTGGGACTTGTAGTTTTCCCGTAAAAAATACATTTCAAAAAATAAATTAAAAAATTCGCAAAATCTCGGCCGGTGGTCGAAAAAATCCGAAACGTGGTACGAGTGGTCCCGTGGCCCGTGGGCGGATGGTGACCAAATTTCAAGGAGCTGGGACTTGTAGTTTTCTCGTAAAAAATACTTTTCAAATAATAAATTAAAAAATTCGCAAACTCTCGGCCGGTGGTCGAAAAAATCCGAAACGTGGTACGAGTGGTCCCGTGGCCCGTGGGCGGATGGTGACCAAATTTCAAGGAGCTGGGACTTGTAGTTTTCTCGTAAAAAATACATTTGAAAAAATAAATTAAAAAATTCGCAAAATCTCGGCCGGGGGTCGAAAAAATCCGAAACGTGGTACGAGTGGTCCCGTGGCCCGTGGGCGGATGGTGACCAAATTTCAAGGAGCTGGGACTTGTAGTTTTCTCGTAAAAAATACTTTTCAAATAATAAATTAAAAAATTCGCAAAATCTCGGCCGGTGGTCGAAAAAATCCGAAACGTGGTACGAGTGGTCCCGTGGCCCGTGGGCGGATGGTGACCAAATTTCAAGGAGCTGGGACTTGTAGTTTTCTCGTAAAAAATACTTTTCAAATAATAAATTAAAAAATTCGCAAAATCTCGGCCGGTGGTCGAAAAAATCCGAAACGTGGTACGAGTGGTCCCGTGGCCCGTGGGCGGATGGTGACCAAATTTCAAGGAGCTGGGACTTGTAGTTTTCCCGCAAAAATACATTTCAAAAAATAAATTAAAAAATTCGCAAAATCTCGGCCGGTGGTCGAAAAAATCCGAAACGTGGTACGAGTGGTCCCGTAGCACGTGGGCGGATGGTGACCAAATTTCAAGGAGCTGGGACTTGTAGTTTTCTCGTAAAAAATACATTTCAAAAAATAAATTAAAAAATTCGCAAAATCTCGGCCGGTGGTCGAAAAAATCCGAAACGTGGTACGAGTGGTCCCGTGGCCCGTGGGCGGATGGTGACCAAATTTCAAGGAGCTGGGACTTGTAGTTTTCTCGTAAAAAATACATTTCAAAAAATAAATTAAAAAATTCGCAAAATCTCGGCCGGTGGTCGAAAAAATCCGAAACGTGGTACGAGTGGTCCCGTGGCCCGTGGGCGGATGGTGACCAAATTTCAAGGAGCTGGGACTTGTAGTTTTCCCGTAAAAAATACATTTCAAATAATAAATTAAAAAATTCGCAAAATCTCGGCCGGTGGTCGAAAAAATCCGAAACGTGGTACGAGTGGTCCCGTGGCCCGTGGGCGGATGGTGACCAAATTTCAAGGAGCTGGGACTTGTAGTTTTCTCGTAAAAAATACATTTCAAATAATAAATTAAAAAATTCGCAAAATCTCGGCCGGTGGTCGAAAAAATCCAAAACGTGGTACGAGTGGTCCCGTGGCCCGTGGGCGGATGGTGACCAAATTTCAAGGAGCTGGGACTTGTAGTTTTCCCGTAAAAAATACTTTTCAAATAATAAATTAAAAAATTCGCAAAATCTCGGCCGGTGGTCGAAAAAATCCGAAACGTGGTACGAGTGGTCCCGTGGCCCGTGGGCGGATGGTGACCAAATTTCAAGGAGCTGGGACTTGTAGTTTTCTCGTAAAAAATACTTTTCAAAAAATAAATTAAAAAATTCGCAAAATCTCGGCCGGTGGTCGAAAAAATCCGAAACGTGGTACGAGTGGTCCCGTGGCCCGTGGGCGGATGGTGACCAAATTTCAAGGAGCTGGGACTTGTAGTTTTCCCGCAAAAATACATTTCAAAAAATAAATTAAAAAATTCGCAAAATCTCGGCCGGTGGTCGAAAAAATCCGAAACGTGGTACGAGTGGTCCCGTGGCCCGTGGGCGGATGGTGACCAAATTTCAAGGAGCTGGGACTTGTAGTTTTCTCGTAAAAAATACATTTCAAAAAATAAATTAAAAAATTCGCAAAATCTCGGCCGGTGGTCGAAAAAATCCGAAACGTGGTACGAGTGGTCCCGTGGCCCGTGGGCGGATGGTGACCAAATTTCAAGGAGCTGGGACTTGTAGTTTTCCCGTAAAAAATACATTTCAAATAATAAATTAAAAAATTCGCAAAATCTCGGCCGGTGGTCGAAAAAATCCGAAACGTGGTACGAGTGGTCCCGTGGCCCGTGGGCGGATGGTGACCAAATTTCAAGGAGCTGGGACTTGTAGTTTTCTCGTAAAAAATACTTTTCAAATAATAAATTAAAAAATTCGCAAAATCTCGGCCGGTGGTCGAAAAAATCCGAAACGTGGTACGAGTGGTCCCGTGGCCCGTGGGCGGATGGTGACCAAATTTCAAGGAGCTGGGACTTGTAGTTTTCCCGTAAAAAATACATTTCAAAAAATAAATTAAAAAATTCGCAAAATCTCGGCCGGTGGTCGAAAAAATCCGAAACGTGGTACGAGTGGTCCCGTGGCCCGTGGGCGGATGGTGACCAAATTTCAAGGAGCTGGGACTTGTAGTTTTCCCGTAAAAAATACATTTCAAAAAATAAATTAAAAAATTCGCAAAATCTCGGCCGGTGGTCGAAAAAATCCGAAACGTGGTACGAGTGGTCCCGTGGCCCGTGGGCGGATGGTGACCAAATTTCAAGGAGCTGGGACTTGTAGTTTTCCCGTAAAAAATACATTTCAAAAAATAAATTAAAAAATTCGCAAAATCTCGGCCGGTGGTCGAAAAAATCCGAAACGTGGTACGAGTGGTCCCGTGGCCCGTGGGCGGATGGTGACCAAATTTCAAGGAGCTGGGACTTGTAGTTTTCTCGTAAAAAATACATTTCAAAAAATAAATTTAAAAATTCGCAAAATCTCGGCCGGTGGTCGAAAAAATCCGAAACGTGGTACGAGTGGTCCCGTGGCCCGTGGGCGGATGGTGACCAAATTTCAAGGAGCTGGGACTTGTAGTTTTCTCGTAAAAAATACATTTCAAAAAATAAATTAAAAAATTCGCAAAATCTCGGCCGGTGGTCGAAAAAATCCGAAACGTGGTACGAGTGGTCCCGTGGCCCGTGGGCGGATGGTGACCAAATTTCAAGGAGCTGGGACTTGTAGTTTTCTCGTAAAAAATACATTTCAAAAAATAAATTAAAAAATTCGCAAACTCTCGGCCGGTGGTCGAAAAAATCCGAAACGTGGTACGAGTGGTCCCGTGGCCCGTGGGCGGATGGTGACCAAATTTCAAGGAGCTGGGACTTGTAGTTTTCCCGTAAAAAATACATTTCAAAAAATAAATTAAAAAATTCGCAAACTCTCGGCCGGTGGTCGAAAAAATCCGAAACGTGGTACGAGTGGTCCCGTGGCCCGTGGGCGGATGGTGACCAAATTTCAAGGAGCTGGGACTTGTAGTTTTCCCGTAAAAAATACATTTCAAAAAATAAATTAAAAAATTCGCAAACTCTCGGCCGGTGGTCGAAAAAATCCGAAACGTGGTACGAGTGGTCCCGTGGCCCGTGGGCGGATGGTGACCAAATTTCAAGGAGCTGGGACTTGTAGTTTTCCCGTAAAAATACATTTCAAAAAATAAATTAAAAAATTCGCAAACTCTCGGCCGGTGGTCGAAAAAATCCGAAACGTGGTACGAGTGGTCCCGTGGCCCGTGGGCGGATGGTGACCAAATTTCAAGGAGCTGGGACTTGTAGTTTTCCCGTAAAAAATACATTTCAAAAAATAAATTAAAAAATTCGCAAAATCTCGGCCGGTGGTCGAAAAAATCCGAAACGTGGTACGAGTGGTCCCGTGGCCCGTGGGCGGATGGTGACCAAATTTCAAGGAGCTGGGACTTGTAGTTTTCCCGTAAAAAATACATTTCAAAAAATAAATTAAAAAATTCGCAAACTCTCGGCCGGTGGTCGAAAAAATCCGAAACGTGGTACGAGTGGTCCCGTGGCCCGTGGGCGGATGGTGACCAAATTTCAAGGAGCTGGGACTTGTAGTTTTCCCGTAAAAAATACATTTCAAAAACTAAATTAAAAAATTCGCAAAATCTCGGCCGGTGGTCGAAAAAATCCGAAACGTGGTACGAGTGGTCCCGTGGCCCGTGGGCGGATGGTGACCAAATTTCAAGGAGCTGGGACTTGTAGTTTTCTCGTAAAAAATACATTTCAAAAAATAAATTAAAAAATTCGCAAAATCTCGGCCGGTGGTCGAAAAAATCCGAAACGTGGTACGAGTGGTCCCGTGGCCCGTGGGCGGATGGTGACCAAATTACAAGGAGCTGGGACTTGTAGTTTTCTCGTAAAAAATACTTTTCAAATAATAAATTAAAAAATTCGCAAAATCTCGGCCGGTGGTCGAAAAAATCCGAAACGTGGTACGAGTGGTCCCGTGGCCCGTGGGCGGATGGTGACCAAATTTCAAGGAGCTGGGACTTGTAGTTTTCCCGTAAAAAATACATTTCAAAAAATAAATTAAAAAATTCGCAAAATCTCGGCCGGTGGTCGAAAAAATCCGAAACGTGGTACGAGTGGTCCCGTGGCCCGTGGGCGGATGGTGACCAAATTTCAAGGAGCTGGGACTTGTAGTTTTCCCGTAAAAAATACATTTCAAAAAATAAATTAAAAAATTCGCAAAATCTCGGCCGGTGGTCGAAAAAATCCGAAACGTGGTACGAGTGGTCCCGTGGCCCGTGGGCGGATGGTGACCAAATTTCAAGGAGCTGGGACTTGTAGTTTTCCCGTAAAAAATACATTTCAAAAAATAAATTAAAAAATTCGCAAAATCTCGGCCGGTGGTCGAAAAAATCCGAAACGTGGTACGAGTGGTCCCGTGGCCCGTGGGCGGATGGTGACCAAATTTCAAGGAGCTGGGACTTGTAGTTTTCTCGTAAAAAATACATTTCAAAAAATAAATTTAAAAATTCGCAAAATCTCGGCCGGTGGTCGAAAAAATCCGAAACGTGGTACGAGTGGTCCCGTGGCCCGTGGGCGGATGGTGACCAAATTTCAAGGAGCTGGGACTTGTAGTTTTCTCGTAAAAAATACATTTCAAAAAATAAATTAAAAAATTCGCAAAATCTCGGCCGGTGGTCGAAAAAATCCGAAACGTGGTACGAGTGGTCCCGTGGCCCGTGGGCGGATGGTGACCAAATTTCAAGGAGCTGGGACTTGTAGTTTTCTCGTAAAAAATACATTTCAAAAAATAAATTAAAAAATTCGCAAACTCTCGGCCGGTGGTCGAAAAAATCCGAAACGTGGTACGAGTGGTCCCGTGGCCCGTGGGCGGATGGTGACCAAATTTCAAGGAGCTGGGACTTGTAGTTTTCCCGTAAAAAATACATTTCAAAAAATAAATTAAAAAATTCGCAAACTCTCGGCCGGTGGTCGAAAAAATCCGAAACGTGGTACGAGTGGTCCCGTGGCCCGTGGGCGGATGGTGACCAAATTTCAAGGAGCTGGGACTTGTAGTTTTCCCGTAAAAAATACATTTCAAAAAATAAATTAAAAAATTCGCAAACTCTCGGCCGGTGGTCGAAAAAATCCGAAACGTGGTACGAGTGGTCCCGTGGCCCGTGGGCGGATGGTGACCAAATTTCAAGGAGCTGGGACTTGTAGTTTTCCCGTAAAAATACATTTCAAAAAATAAATTAAAAAATTCGCAAACTCTCGGCCGGTGGTCGAAAAAATCCGAAACGTGGTACGAGTGGTCCCGTGGCCCGTGGGCGGATGGTGACCAAATTTCAAGGAGCTGGGACTTGTAGTTTTCCCGTAAAAAATACATTTCAAAAAATAAATTAAAAAATTCGCAAAATCTCGGCCGGTGGTCGAAAAAATCCGAAACGTGGTACGAGTGGTCCCGTGGCCCGTGGGCGGATGGTGACCAAATTTCAAGGAGCTGGGACTTGTAGTTTTCCCGTAAAAAATACATTTCAAAAAATAAATTAAAAAATTCGCAAACTCTCGGCCGGTGGTCGAAAAAATCCGAAACGTGGTACGAGTGGTCCCGTGGCCCGTGGGCGGATGGTGACCAAATTTCAAGGAGCTGGGACTTGTAGTTTTCCCGTAAAAAATACATTTCAAAAACTAAATTAAAAAATTCGCAAAATCTCGGCCGGTGGTCGAAAAAATCCGAAACGTGGTACGAGTGGTCCCGTGGCCCGTGGGCGGATGGTGACCAAATTTCAAGGAGCTGGGACTTGTAGTTTTCTCGTAAAAAATACATTTCAAAAAATAAATTAAAAAATTCGCAAAATCTCGGCCGGTGGTCGAAAAAATCCGAAACGTGGTACGAGTGGTCCCGTGGCCCGTGGGCGGATGGTGACCAAATTACAAGGAGCTGGGACTTGTAGTTTTCTCGTAAAAAATACTTTTCAAATAATAAATTAAAAAATTCGCAAAATCTCGGCCGGTGGTCGAAAAAATCCGAAACGTGGTACGAGTGGTCCCGTGGCCCGTGGGCGGATGGTGACCAAATTTCAAGGAGCTGGGACTTGTAGTTTTCTCGTAAAAAATACATTTCAAAAAATAAATTAAAAAATTCGCAAAATCTCGGCCGGTGGTCGAAAAAATCCGAAACGTGGTACGAGTGGTCCCGTAGCCCGTGGGCGGATGGTGACCAAATTTCAAGGAGCTGGGACTTGTAGTTTTCCCGTAAAAAATACATTTCAAAAAATAAATTAAAAAATTCGCAAACTCTCGGCCGGTGGTCGAAAAAATCCGAAACGTGGTACGAGTGGTCCCGTGGCCCGTGGGCGGATGGTGACCAAATTTCAAGGAGCTGGGACTTGTAGTTTTCCCGTAAAAAATACATTTCAAAAAATAAATTAAAAAATTCGCAAAATCTCGGCCGGTGGTCGAAAAAATCCGAAACGTGGTACGAGTGGTCCCGTGGCCCGTGGGCGGATGGTGACCAAATTTCAAGGAGCTGGGACTTGTAGTTTTCCCGTAAAAAATACATTTCAAAAAATAAATTAAAAAATTCGCAAACTCTCGGCCGGTGGTCGAAAAAATCCGAAACGTGGTACGAGTGGTCCCGTGGCCCGTGGGCGGATGGTGACCAAATTTCAAGGAGCTGGGACTTGTAGTTTTCCCGTAAAAAATACATTTCAAAAAATAAATTAAAAAATTCGCAAAATCTCGGCCGGTGGTCGAAAAAATCCGAAACGTGGTACGAGTGGTCCCGTGGCCCGTGGGCGGATGGTGACCAAATTTCAAGGAGCTGGGACTTGTAGTTTTCTCGTAAAAAATACATTTCAAAAAATAAATTAAAAAATTCGCAAAATCTCGGCCGGTGGTCGAAAAAATCCGAAACGTGGTACGAGTGGTCCCGTGGCCCGTGGGCGGATGGTGACCAAATTACAAGGAGCTGGGACTTGTAGTTTTCTCGTAAAAAATACATTTCAAAAAATAAATTAAAAAATTCGCAAAATCTCGGCCGGTGGTCGAAAAAATCCGAAACGTGGTACGAGTGGTCCCGTGGCCCGTGGGCGGATGGTGACCAAATTTCAAGGAGCTGGGACTTGTAGTTTTCTCGTAAAAAATACATTTCAAAAAATAAATTAAAAAATTCGCAAAATCTCGGCCGGTGGTCGAAAAAATCCGAAACGTGGTACGAGTGGTCCCGTGGCCCGTGGGCGGATGGTGACCAAATTTCAAGGAGCTGGGACTTGTAGTTTTCTCGTAAAAAATACATTTCAAAAAATAAATTAAAAAATTCGCAAAATCTCGGCCGGTGGTCGAAAAAATCCGAAACGTGGTACGAGTGGTCCCGTGGCCCGTGGGCGGATGGTGACCAAATTTCAAGGAGCTGGGACTTGTAGTTTTCTCGTAAAAAATACTTTTCAAAAAATAAATTAAAAAATTCGCAAAATCTCGGCCGGTGGTCGAAAAAATCCGAAACGTGGTACGAGTGGTCCCGTGGCCCGTGGGCGGATGGTGACCAAATTTCAAGGAGCTGGGACTTGTAGTTTTCTCGTAAAAAATACATTTCAAAAAATAAATTAAAAAATTCGCAAAATCTCGGCCGGTGGTCGAAAAAATCCGAAACGTGGTACGAGTGGTCCCGTGGCCCGTGGGCGGATGGTGACCAAATTTCAAGGAGCTGGGACTTGTAGTTTTCTCGTAAAAAATACATTTCAAAAAATAAATTAAAAAATTCGCAAAATCTCGGCCGGTGGTCGAAAAAATCCGAAACGTGGTACGAGTGGTCCCGTGGCCCGTGGGCGGATGGTGACCAAATTTCAAGGAGCTGGGACTTGTAGTTTTCCCGTAAAAAATACATTTCAAAAAATAAATTAAAAAATTCGCAAACTCTCGGCCGGTGGTCGAAAAAATCCGAAACGTGGTACGAGTGGTCCCGTGGCCCGTGGGCGGATGGTGACCAAATTACAAGGAGCTGGGACTTGTAGTTTTCTCGTAAAAAATACTTTTCAAATAATAAATTAAAAAATTCGCAAAATCTCGGCCGGTGGTCGAAAAAATCCGAAACGTGGTACGAGTGGTCCCGTGGCCCGTGGGCGGATGGTGACCAAATTTCAAGGAGCTGGGACTTGTAGTTTTCCCGTAAAAAATACATTTCAAAAAATAAATTAAAAAATTCGCAAAATCTCGGCCGGTGGTCGAAAAAATCCGAAACGTGGTACGAGTGGTCCCGTGGCCCGTGGGCGGATGGTGACCAAATTTCAAGGAGCTGGGACTTGTAGTTTTCCCGTAAAAAATACATTTCAAAAAATAAATTAAAAAATTCGCAAACTCTCGGCCGGTGGTCGAAAAAATCCGAAACGTGGTACGAGTGGTCCCGTGGCCCGTGGGCGGATGGTGACCAAATTTCAAGGAGCTGGGACTTGTAGTTTTCCCGTAAAAAATACATTTCAAAAAATAAATTAAAAAATTCGCAAAATCTCGGCCGGTGGTCGAAAAAATCCGAAACGTGGTACGAGTGGTCCCGTGGCCCGTGGGCGGATGGTGACAAAATTTCAAGGAGCTGGGACTTGTAGTTTTCTCGTAAAAAATACATTTCAAAAAATAAATTAAAAAATTCGCAAAATCTCGGCCGGTGGTCGAAAAAATCCGAAACGTGGTACGAGTGGTCCCGTGGCCCGTGGGCGGATGGTGACCAAATTACAAGGAGCTGGGACTTGTAGTTTTCTCGTAAAAAATACTTTTCAAATAATAAATTAAAAAATTCGCAAAATCTCGGCCGGTGGTCGAAAAAATCCGAAACGTGGTACGAGTGGTCCCGTGGCCCGTGGGCGGATGGTGACCAAATTTCAAGGAGCTGGGACTTGTAGTTTTCCCGTAAAAAATACATTTCAAAAAATAAATTAAAAAATTCGCAAAATCTCGGCCGGTGGTCGAAAAAATCCGAAACGTGGTACGAGTGGTCCCGTGGCCCGTGGGCGGATGGTGACCAAATTTCAAGGAGCTGGGACTTGTAGTTTTCCCGTAAAAAATACATTTCAAAAAATAAATTAAAAAATTCGCAAACTCTCGGCCGGTGGTCGAAAAAATCCGAAACGTGGTACGAGTGGTCCCGTGGCCCGTGGGCGGATGGTGACCAAATTTCAAGGAGCTGGGACTTGTAGTTTTCCCGTAAAAAATACATTTCAAAAAATAAATTAAAAAATTCGCAAAATCTCGGCCGGTGGTCGAAAAAATCCGAAACGTGGTACGAGTGGTCCCGTGGCCCGTGGGCGGATGGTGACCAAATTTCAAGGAGCTGGGACTTGTAGTTTTCCCGTAAAAAATACATTTCAAAAAATAAATTAAAAAATTCGCAAACTCTCGGCCGGTGGTCGAAAAAATCCGAAACGTGGTACGAGTGGTCCCGTGGCCCGTGGGCGGATGGTGACCAAATTTCAAGGAGCTGGGACTTGTAGTTTTCTCGTAAAAAATACATTTCAAAAAATAAATTAAAAAATTCGCAAAATCTCGGCCGGTGGTCGAAAAAATCCGAAACGTGGTACGAGTGGTCCCGTGGCCCGTGGGCGGATGGTGACCAAATTTCAAGGAGCTGGGACTTGTAGTTTTCTCGTAAAAAATACATTTCAAAAAATAAATTAAAAAATTCGCAAAATCTCGGCCGGTGGTCGAAAAAATCCGAAACGTGGTACGAGTGGTCCCGTGGCCCGTGGGCGGATGGTGACCAAATTACAAGGAGCTGGGACTTGTAGTTTTCTCGTAAAAAATACTTTTCAAATAATAAATTAAAAAATTCGCAAAATCTCGGCCGGTGGTCGAAAAAATCCGAAACGTGGTACGAGTGGTCCCGTGGCCCGTGGGCGGATGGTGACCAAATTTCAAGGAGCTGGGACTTGTAGTTTTCCCGTAAAAAATACATTTCAAAAAATAAATTAAAAAATTCGCAAACTCTCGGCCGGTGGTCGAAAAAATCCGAAACGTGGTACGAGTGGTCCCGTGGCCCGTGGGCGGATGGTGACCAAATTTCAAGGAGCTGGGACTTGTAGTTTTCCCGTAAAAAATACATTTCAAAAAATAAATTAAAAAATTCGCAAAATCTCGGCCGGTGGTCGAAAAAATCCGAAACGTGGTACGAGTGGTCCCGTGGCCCGTGGGCGGATGGTGACCAAATTTCAAGGAGCTGGGACTTGTAGTTTTCTCGTAAAAAATACATTTCAAAAAATAAATTAAAAAATTCGCAAAATCTCGGCCGGTGGTCGAAAAAATCCGAAACGTGGTACGAGTGGTCCCGTGGCCCGTGGGCGGATGGTGACCAAATTACAAGGAGCTGGGACTTGTAGTTTTCTCGTAAAAAATACTTTTCAAATAATAAATTAAAAAATTCGCAAAATCTCGGCCGGTGGTCGAAAAAATCCGAAACGTGGTACGAGTGGTCCCGTGGCCCGTGGGCGGATGGTGACCAAATTTCAAGGAGCTGGGACTTGTAGTTTTCTCGTAAAAAATACTTTTCAAATAATAAATTAAAAAATTCGCAAAATCTCGGCCGGTGGTCGAAAAAATCCGAAACGTGGTACGAGTGGTCCCGTGGCCCGTGGGCGGATGGTGACCAAATTTCAAGGAGCTGGGACTTGTAGTTTTCCCGTAAAAAATACATTTCAAAAAATAAATTAAAAAATTCGCAAACTCTCGGCCGGTGGTCGAAAAAATCCGAAACGTGGTACGAGTGGTCCCGTGGCCCGTGGGCGGATGGTGACCAAATTTCAAGGAGCTGGGACTTGTAGTTTTCCCGTAAAAAATACATTTCAAAAACTAAATTAAAAAATTCGCAAAATCTCGGCCGGTGGTCGAAAAAATCCGAAACGTGGTACGAGTGGTCCCGTGGCCCGTGGGCGGATGGTGACCAAATTTCAAGGAGCTGGGACTTGTAGTTTTCTCGTAAAAAATACATTTCAAAAAATAAATTAAAAAATTCGCAAAATCTCGGCCGGTGGTCGAAAAAATCCGAAACGTGGTACGAGTGGTCCCGTGGCCCGTGGGCGGATGGTGACCAAATTACAAGGAGCTGGGACTTGTAGTTTTCTCGTAAAAAATACTTTTCAAATAATAAATTAAAAAATTCGCAAAATCTCGGCCGGTGGTCGAAAAAATCCGAAACGTGGTACGAGTGGTCCCGTGGCCCGTGGGCGGATGGTGACCAAATTTCAAGGAGCTGGGACTTGTAGTTTTCTCGTAAAAAATACATTTCAAAAAATAAATTAAAAAATTCGCAAAATCTCGGCCGGTGGTCGAAAAAATCCGAAACGTGGTACGAGTGGTCCCGTGGCCCGTGGGCGGATGGTGACCAAATTTCAAGGAGCTGGGACTTGTAGTTTTCTCGTAAAAAATACATTTCAAAAAATAAATTAAAAAATTCGCAAAATCTCGGCCGGTGGTCGAAAAAATCCGAAACGTGGTACGAGTGGTCCCGTAGCCCGTGGGCGGATGGTGACCAAATTTCAAGGAGCTGGGACTTGTAGTTTTCCCGTAAAAAATACATTTCAAAAAATAAATTAAAAAATTCGCAAACTCTCGGCCGGTGGTCGAAAAAATCCGAAACGTGGTACGAGTGGTCCCGTGGCCCGTGGGCGGATGGTGACCAAATTTCAAGGAGCTGGGACTTGTAGTTTTCCCGTAAAAAATACATTTCAAAAAATAAATTAAAAAATTCGCAAAATCTCGGCCGGTGGTCGAAAAAATCCGAAACGTGGTACGAGTGGTCCCGTGGCCCGTGGGCGGATGGTGACCAAATTTCAAGGAGCTGGGACTTGTAGTTTTCCCGTAAAAAATACATTTCAAAAAATAAATTAAAAAATTCGCAAACTCTCGGCCGGTGGTCGAAAAAATCCGAAACGTGGTACGAGTGGTCCCGTGGCCCGTGGGCGGATGGTGACCAAATTTCAAGGAGCTGGGACTTGTAGTTTTCCCGTAAAAAATACATTTCAAAAAATAAATTAAAAAATTCGCAAAATCTCGGCCGGTGGTCGAAAAAATCCGAAACGTGGTACGAGTGGTCCCGTGGCCCGTGGGCGGATGGTGACCAAATTTCAAGGAGCTGGGACTTGTAGTTTTCTCGTAAAAAATACATTTCAAAAAATAAATTAAAAAATTCGCAAAATCTCGGCCGGTGGTCGAAAAAATCCGAAACGTGGTACGAGTGGTCCCGTGGCCCGTGGGCGGATGGTGACCAAATTACAAGGAGCTGGGACTTGTAGTTTTCTCGTAAAAAATACATTTCAAAAAATAAATTAAAAAATTCGCAAAATCTCGGCCGGTGGTCGAAAAAATCCGAAACGTGGTACGAGTGGTCCCGTGGCCCGTGGGCGGATGGTGACCAAATTTCAAGGAGCTGGGACTTGTAGTTTTCTCGTAAAAAATACATTTCAAAAAATAAATTAAAAAATTCGCAAAATCTCGGCCGGTGGTCGAAAAAATCCGAAACGTGGTACGAGTGGTCCCGTGGCCCGTGGGCGGATGGTGACCAAATTTCAAGGAGCTGGGACTTGTAGTTTTCTCGTAAAAAATACATTTCAAAAAATAAATTAAAAAATTCGCAAAATCTCGGCCGGTGGTCGAAAAAATCCGAAACGTGGTACGAGTGGTCCCGTGGCCCGTGGGCGGATGGTGACCAAATTTCAAGGAGCTGGGACTTGTAGTTTTCTCGTAAAAAATACATTTCAAAAAATAAATTAAAAAATTCGCAAAATCTCGGCCGGTGGTCGAAAAAATCCGAAACGTGGTACGAGTGGTCCCGTGGCCCGTGGGCGGATGGTGACCAAATTTCAAGGAGCTGGGACTTGTAGTTTTCTCGTAAAAAATACATTTCAAAAAATAAATTAAAAAATTCGCAAAATCTCGGCCGGTGGTCGAAAAAATCCGAAACGTGGTACGAGTGGTCCCGTGGCCCGTGGGCGGATGGTGACCAAATTTCAAGGAGCTGGGACTTGTAGTTTTCCCGTAAAAAATACATTTCAAAAAATAAATTAAAAAATTCGCAAACTCTCGGCCGGTGGTCGAAAAAATCCGAAACGTGGTACGAGTGGTCCCGTGGCCCGTGGGCGGATGGTGACCAAATTACAAGGAGCTGGGACTTGTAGTTTTCTCGTAAAAAATACTTTTCAAATAATAAATTAAAAAATTCGCAAAATCTCGGCCGGTGGTCGAAAAAATCCGAAACGTGGTACGAGTGGTCCCGTGGCCCGTGGGCGGATGGTGACCAAATTTCAAGGAGCTGGGACTTGTAGTTTTCCCGTAAAAAATACATTTCAAAAAATAAATTAAAAAATTCGCAAAATCTCGGCCGGTGGTCGAAAAAATCCGAAACGTGGTACGAGTGGTCCCGTGGCCCGTGGGCGGATGGTGACCAAATTTCAAGGAGCTGGGACTTGTAGTTTTCCCGTAAAAAATACATTTCAAAAAATAAATTAAAAAATTCGCAAACTCTCGGCCGGTGGTCGAAAAAATCCGAAACGTGGTACGAGTGGTCCCGTGGCCCGTGGGCGGATGGTGACCAAATTTCAAGGAGCTGGGACTTGTAGTTTTCCCGTAAAAAATACATTTCAAAAAATAAATTAAAAAATTCGCAAAATCTCGGCCGGTGGTCGAAAAAATCCGAAACGTGGTACGAGTGGTCCCGTGGCCCGTGGGCGGATGGTGACAAAATTTCAAGGAGCTGGGACTTGTAGTTTTCTCGTAAAAAATACATTTCAAAAAATAAATTAAAAAATTCGCAAAATCTCGGCCGGTGGTCGAAAAAATCCGAAACGTGGTACGAGTGGTCCCGTGGCCCGTGGGCGGATGGTGACCAAATTACAAGGAGCTGGGACTTGTAGTTTTCTCGTAAAAAATACTTTTCAAATAATAAATTAAAAAATTCGCAAAATCTCGGCCGGTGGTCGAAAAAATCCGAAACGTGGTACGAGTGGTCCCGTGGCCCGTGGGCGGATGGTGACCAAATTTCAAGGAGCTGGGACTTGTAGTTTTCCCGTAAAAAATACATTTCAAAAAATAAATTAAAAAATTCGCAAAATCTCGGCCGGTGGTCGAAAAAATCCGAAACGTGGTACGAGTGGTCCCGTGGCCCGTGGGCGGATGGTGACCAAATTTCAAGGAGCTGGGACTTGTAGTTTTCCCGTAAAAAATACATTTCAAAAAATAAATTAAAAAATTCGCAAACTCTCGGCCGGTGGTCGAAAAAATCCGAAACGTGGTACGAGTGGTCCCGTGGCCCGTGGGCGGATGGTGACCAAATTTCAAGGAGCTGGGACTTGTAGTTTTCCCGTAAAAAATACATTTCAAAAAATAAATTAAAAAATTCGCAAAATCTCGGCCGGTGGTCGAAAAAATCCGAAACGTGGTACGAGTGGTCCCGTGGCCCGTGGGCGGATGGTGACCAAATTTCAAGGAGCTGGGACTTGTAGTTTTCCCGTAAAAAATACATTTCAAAAAATAAATTAAAAAATTCGCAAACTCTCGGCCGGTGGTCGAAAAAATCCGAAACGTGGTACGAGTGGTCCCGTGGCCCGTGGGCGGATGGTGACCAAATTTCAAGGAGCTGGGACTTGTAGTTTTCTCGTAAAAAATACATTTCAAAAAATAAATTAAAAAATTCGCAAAATCTCGGCCGGTGGTCGAAAAAATCCGAAACGTGGTACGAGTGGTCCCGTGGCCCGTGGGCGGATGGTGACCAAATTTCAAGGAGCTGGGACTTGTAGTTTTCTCGTAAAAAATACATTTCAAAAAATAAATTAAAAAATTCGCAAAATCTCGGCCGGTGGTCGAAAAAATCCGAAACGTGGTACGAGTGGTCCCGTGGCCCGTGGGCGGATGGTGACCAAATTTCAAGGAGCTGGGACTTGTAGTTTTCTCGTAAAAAATACATTTCAAAAAATAAATTAAAAAATTCGCAAAATCTCGGCCGGTGGTCGAAAAAATCCGAAACGTGGTACGAGTGGTCCCGTGGCCCGTGGGCGGATGGTGACCAAATTACAAGGAGCTGGGACTTGTAGTTTTCTCGTAAAAAATACTTTTCAAATAATAAATTAAAAAATTCGCAAAATCTCGGCCGGTGGTCGAAAAAATCCGAAACGTGGTACGAGTGGTCCCGTGGCCCGTGGGCGGATGGTGACCAAATTTCAAGGAGCTGGGACTTGTAGTTTTCTCGTAAAAAATACATTTCAAAAAATAAATTAAAAAATTCGCAAAATCTCGGCCGGTGGTCGAAAAAATCCGAAACGTGGTACGAGTGGTCCCGTGGCCCGTGGGCGGATGGTGACCAAATTTCAAGGAGCTGGGACTTGTAGTTTTCTCGTAAAAAATACATTTCAAAAAATAAATTAAAAAATTCGCAAAATCTCGGCCGGTGGTCGAAAAAATCCGAAACGTGGTACGAGTGGTCCCGTGGCCCGTGGGCGGATGGTGACCAAATTTCAAGGAGCTGGGACTTGTAGTTTTCTCGTAAAAAATACTTTTCAAAAAATAAATTAAAAAATTCGCAAAATCTCGGCCGGTGGTCGAAAAAAATCCGAAACGTGGTACGAGTGGTCCCGTGGCCCGTGGGCGGATGGTGACCAAATTTCAAGGAGCTGGGACTTGTAGTTTTCCCGTAAAAAATACATTTCAAAAAATAAATTAAAAAATTCGCAAACTCTCGGCCGGTGGTCGAAAAAATCCGAAACGTGGTACGAGTGGTCCCGTGGCCCGTGGGCGGATGGTGACCAAATTTCAAGGAGCTGGGACTTGTAGTTTTCTCGTAAAAAATACATTTCAAAAAATAAATTAAAAAATTCGCAAAATCTCGGCCGGTGGTCGAAAAAATCCGAAACGTGGTACGAGTGGTCCCGTGGCCCGTGGGCGGATGGTGACCAAATTTCAAGGAGCTGGGACTTGTAGTTTTCTCGTAAAAAATACATTTCAAAAAATAAATTAAAAAATTCGCAAAATCTCGGCCGGTGGTCGAAAAAATCCGAAACGTGGTACGAGTGGTCCCGTGGCCCGTGGGCGGATGGTGACCAAATTACAAGGAGCTGGGACTTGTAGTTTTCTCGTAAAAAATACTTTTCAAATAATAAATTAAAAAATTCGCAAAATCTCGGCCGGTGGTCGAAAAAATCCGAAACGTGGTACGAGTGGTCCCGTGGCCCGTGGGCGGATGGTGACCAAATTTCAAGGAGCTGGGACTTGTAGTTTTCTCGTAAAAAATACATTTCAAAAAATAAATTAAAAAATTCGCAAAATCTCGGCCGGTGGTCGAAAAAATCCGAAACGTGGTACGAGTGGTCCCGTGGCCCGTGGGCGGATGGTGACCAAATTTCAAGGAGCTGGGACTTGTAGTTTTCTCGTAAAAAATACATTTCAAAAAATAAATTAAAAAATTCGCAAAATCTCGGCCGGTGGTCGAAAAAATCCGAAACGTGGTACGAGTGGTCCCGTGGCCCGTGGGCGGATGGTGACCAAATTTCAAGGAGCTGGGACTTGTAGTTTTCTCGTAAAAAATACATTTCAAAAAATAAATTAAAAAATTCGCAAAATCTCGGCCGGTGGTCGAAAAAATCCGAAACGTGGTACGAGTGGTCCCGTGGCCCGTGGGCGGATGGTGACCAAATTACAAGGAGCTGGGACTTGTAGTTTTCTCGTAAAAAATACTTTTCAAATAATAAATTAAAAAATTCGCAAAATCTCGGCCGGTGGTCGAAAAAATCCGAAACGTGGTACGAGTGGTCCCGTGGCCCGTGGGCGGATGGTGACCAAATTTCAAGGAGCTGGGACTTGTAGTTTTCCCGTAAAAAATACATTTCAAAAAATAAATTAAAAAATTCGCAAAATCTCGGCCGGTGGTCGAAAAAATCCGAAACGTGGTACGAGTGGTCCCGTGGCCCGTGGGCGGATGGTGACCAAATTTCAAGGAGCTGGGACTTGTAGTTTTCCCGTAAAAAATACATTTCAAAAAATAAATTAAAAAATTCGCAAACTCTCGGCCGGTGGTCGAAAAAATCCGAAACGTGGTACGAGTGGTCCCGTGGCCCGTGGGCGGATGGTGACCAAATTTCAAGGAGCTGGGACTTGTAGTTTTCCCGTAAAAAATACATTTCAAAAAATAAATTAAAAAATTCGCAAAATCTCGGCCGGTGGTCGAAAAAATCCGAAACGTGGTACGAGTGGTCCCGTGGCCCGTGGGCGGATGGTGACCAAATTTCAAGGAGCTGGGACTTGTAGTTTTCTCGTAAAAAATACATTTCAAAAAATAAATTAAAAAATTCGCAAAATCTCGGCCGGTGGTCGAAAAAATCCGAAACGTGGTACGAGTGGTCCCGTGGCCCGTGGGCGGATGGTGACCAAATTACAAGGAGCTGGGACTTGTAGTTTTCTCGTAAAAAATACTTTTCAAATAATAAATTAAAAAATTCGCAAAATCTCGGCCGGTGGTCGAAAAAATCCGAAACGTGGTACGAGTGGTCCCGTGGCCCGTGGGCGGATGGTGACCAAATTTCAAGGAGCTGGGACTTGTAGTTTTCTCGTAAAAAATACATTTCAAAAAATAAATTAAAAAATTCGCAAAATCTCGGCCGGTGGTCGAAAAAATCCGAAACGTGGTACGAGTGGTCCCGTGGCCCGTGGGCGGATGGTGACCAAATTTCAAGGAGCTGGGACTTGTAGTTTTCTCGTAAAAAATACATTTCAAAAAATAAATTAAAAAATTCGCAAAATCTCGGCCGGTGGTCGAAAAAATCCGAAACGTGGTACGAGTGGTCCCGTGGCCCGTGGGCGGATGGTGACCAAATTTCAAGGAGCTGGGACTTGTAGTTTTCTCGTAAAAAATACATTTCAAAAAATAAATTAAAAAATTCGCAAAATCTCGGCCGGTGGTCGAAAAAATCCGAAACGTGGTACGAGTGGTCCCGTGGCCCGTGGGCGGATGGTGACCAAATTTCAAGGAGCTGGGACTTGTAGTTTTCTCGTAAAAAATACTTTTCAAAAAATAAATTAAAAAATTCGCAAAATCTCGGCCGGTGGTCGAAAAAATCCGAAACGTGGTACGAGTGGTCCCGTGGCCCGTGGGCGGATGGTGACCAAATTACAAGGAGCTGGGACTTGTAGTTTTCTCGTAAAAAATACTTTTCAAATAATAAATTAAAAAATTCGCAAAATCTCGGCCGGTGGTCGAAAAAATCCGAAACGTGGTACGAGTGGTCCCGTGGCCCGTGGGCGGATGGTGACCAAATTTCAAGGAGCTGGGACTTGTAGTTTTCCCGTAAAAAATACATTTCAAAAAATAAATTAAAAAATTCGCAAAATCTCGGCCGGTGGTCGAAAAAATCCGAAACGTGGTACGAGTGGTCCCGTGGCCCGTGGGCGGATGGTGACCAAATTTCAAGGAGCTGGGACTTGTAGTTTTCCCGTAAAAAATACATTTCAAAAAATAAATTAAAAAATTCGCAAACTCTCGGCCGGTGGTCGAAAAAATCCGAAACGTGGTACGAGTGGTCCCGTGGCCCGTGGGCGGATGGTGACCAAATTTCAAGGAGCTGGGACTTGTAGTTTTCCCGTAAAAAATACATTTCAAAAAATAAATTAAAAAATTCGCAAAATCTCGGCCGGTGGTCGAAAAAATCCGAAACGTGGTACGAGTGGTCCCGTGGCCCGTGGGCGGATGGTGACCAAATTTCAAGGAGCTGGGACTTGTAGTTTTCTCGTAAAAAATACATTTCAAAAAATAAATTAAAAAATTCGCAAAATCTCGGCCGGTGGTCGAAAAAATCCGAAACGTGGTACGAGTGGTCCCGTGGCCCGTGGGCGGATGGTGACCAAATTTCAAGGAGCTGGGACTTGTAGTTTTCTCGTAAAAAATACTTTTCAAAAAATAAATTAAAAAATTCGCAAAATCTCGGCCGGTGGTCGAAAAAATCCGAAACGTGGTACGAGTGGTCCCGTGGCCCGTGGGCGGATGGTGACCAAATTTCAAGGAGCTGGGACTTGTAGTTTTCTCGTAAAAAATACATTTCAAAAAATAAATTAAAAAATTCGCAAAATCTCGGCCGGTGGTCGAAAAAATCCGAAACGTGGTACGAGTGGTCCCGTGGCCCGTGGGCGGATGGTGACCAAATTACAAGGAGCTGGGACTTGTAGTTTTCTCGTAAAAAATACTTTTCAAATAATAAATTAAAAAATTCGCAAAATCTCGGCCGGTGGTCGAAAAAATCCGAAACGTGGTACGAGTGGTCCCGTGGCCCGTGGGCGGATGGTGACCAAATTTCAAGGAGCTGGGACTTGTAGTTTTCCCGTAAAAAATACATTTCAAAAAATAAATTAAAAAATTCGCAAAATCTCGGCCGGTGGTCGAAAAAATCCGAAACGTGGTACGAGTGGTCCCGTGGCCCGTGGGCGGATGGTGACCAAATTTCAAGGAGCTGGGACTTGTAGTTTTCCCGTAAAAAATACATTTCAAAAAATAAATTAAAAAATTCGCAAACTCTCGGCCGGTGGTCGAAAAAATCCGAAACGTGGTACGAGTGGTCCCGTGGCCCGTGGGCGGATGGTGACCAAATTTCAAGGAGCTGGGACTTGTAGTTTTCTCGTAAAAAATACATTTCAAAAAATAAATTAAAAAATTCGCAAAATCTCGGCCGGTGGTCGAAAAAATCCGAAACGTGGTACGAGTGGTCCCGTGGCCCGTGGGCGGATGGTGACCAAATTTCAAGGAGCTGGGACTTGTAGTTTTCTCGTAAAAAATACTTTTCAAAAAATAAATTAAAAAATTCGCAAAATCTCGGCCGGTGGTCGAAAAAATCCGAAACGTGGTACGAGTGGTCCCGTGGCCCGTGGGCGGATGGTGACCAAATTTCAAGGAGCTGGGACTTGTAGTTTTCTCGTAAAAAATACATTTCAAAAAATAAATTAAAAAATTCGCAAAATCTCGGCCGGTGGTCGAAAAAATCCGAAACGTGGTACGAGTGGTCCCGTGGCCCGTGGGCGGATGGTGACCAAATTTCAAGGAGCTGGGACTTGTAGTTTTCTCGTAAAAAATACATTTCAAAAAATAAATTAAAAAATTCGCAAAATCCCGGCCGGTGGTCGAAAAAATCCGAAACGTGGTACGAGTGGTCCCGTGGCCCGTGGGCGGATGGTGACCAAATTTCAAGGAGCTGGGACTTGTAGTTTTCCCGTAAAAAATACATTTCAAAAAAAAAATTAAAAAATTCGCAAACTCTCGGCCGGTGGTCGAAAAAATCCGAAACGTGGTACGAGTGGTCCCGTGGCCCGTGGGCGGATGGTGACCAAATTTCAAGGAGCTGGGACTTGTAGTTTTCTCGTAAAAAATACATTTCAAAAAATAAATTAAAAAATTCGCAAAATCTCGGCCGGTGGTCGAAAAAATCCGAAACGTGGTACGAGTGGTCCCGTGGCCCGTGGGCGGATGGTGACCAAATTACAAGGAGCTGGGACTTGTAGTTTTCTCGTAAAAAATACTTTTCAAATAATAAATTAAAAAATTCGCAAAATCTCGGCCGGTGGTCGAAAAAATCCGAAACGTGGTACGAGTGGTCCCGTGGCCCGTGGGCGGATGGTGACCAAATTTCAAGGAGCTGGGACTTGTAGTTTTCTCGTAAAAAATACTTTTCAAATAATAAATTAAAAAATTCGCAAAATCTCGGCCGGTGGTCGAAAAAATCCGAAACGTGGTACGAGTGGTCCCGTGGCCCGTGGGCGGATGGTGACCAAATTTCAAGGAGCTGGGACTTGTAGTTTTCTCGTAAAAAATACATTTCAAAAAATAAATTAAAAAATTCGCAAAATCTCGGCCGGTGGTCGAAAAAATCCGAAACGTGGTACGAGTGGTCCCGTGGCCCGTGGGCGGATGGTGACCAAATTTCAAGGAGCTGGGACTTGTAGTTTTCTCGTAAAAAATACATTTCAAAAAATAAATTAAAAAATTCGCAAAATCTCGGCCGGTGGTCGAAAAAATCCGAAACGTGGTACGAGTGGTCCCGTGGCCCGTGGGCGGATGGTGACCAAATTTCAAGGAGCTGGGACTTGTAGTTTTCTCGTAAAAAATACATTTCAAAAAATAAATTAAAAAATTCGCAAAATCTCGGCCGGTGGTCGAAAAAATCCGAAACGTGGTACGAGTGGTCCCGTGGCCCGTGGGCGGATGGTGACCAAATTTCAAGGAGCTGGGACTTGTAGTTTTCTCGTAAAAAATACTTTTCAAATAATAAATTAAAAAATTCGCAAAATCTCGGCCGGTGGTCGAAAAAATCCGAAACGTGGTACGAGTGGTCCCGTGGCCCGTGGGCGGATGGTGACCAAATTTCAAGGAGCTGGGACTTGTAGTTTTCTCGTAAAAAATACTTTTCAAAAAATAAATTAAAAAATTCGCAAAATCTCGGCCGGTGGTCGAAAAAATCCGAAACGTGGTACGAGTGGTCCCGTGGCCCGTGGGCGGATGGTGACCAAATTTCAAGGAGCTGGGACTTGTAGTTTTCCCGTAAAAAATACATTTCAAAAAATAAATTAAAAAATTCGCAAAATCTCGGCCGGTGGTCGAAAAAATCCGAAACGTGGTACGAGTGGTCCCGTGGCCCGTGGGCGGATGGTGACCAAATTTCAAGGAGCTGGGACTTGTAGTTTTCCCGTAAAAAATACATTTCAAATAATAAATTTAAAAATTCGCAAAATCTCGGCCGGTGGTCGAAAAAATCCGAAACGTGGTACGAGTGGTCCCGTGGCCCGTGGGCGGATGGTGACCAAATTTCAAGGAGCTGGGACTTGTAGTTTTCCCGTAAAAAATACATTTCAAAAAATAAATTTAAAAATTCGCAAAATCTCGGCCGGTGGTCGAAAAAATCCGAAACGTGGTACGAGTGGTCCCGTGGCCCGTGGGCGGATGGTGACCAAATTTCAAGGAGCTGGGACTTGTAGTTTTCCCGTAAAAAATACATTTCAAAAAATAAATTAAAAAATTCGCAAAATCTCGGCCGGTGGTCGAAAAAATCCGAAACGTGGTACGAGTGGTCCCGTGGCCCGTGGGCGGATGGTGACCAAATTTCAAGGAGCTGGGACTTGTAGTTTTCCCGTAAAAAATACTTTTCAAATAATAAATTTAAAAATTCGCAAAATCTCGGCCGGTGGTCGAAAAAATCCGAAACGTGGTACGAGTGGTCCCGTGGCCCGTGGGCGGATGGTGACCAAATTTCAAGGAGCTGGGACTTGTAGTTTTCTCGTAAAAAATACATTTCAAAAAATAAATTTAAAAATTCGCAAAATCTCGGCCGGTGGTCGAAAAAATCCGAAACGTGGTACGAGTGGTCCCGTGGCCCGTGGGCGGATGGTGACCAAATTTCAAGGAGCTGGGACTTGTAGTTTTCTCGTAAAAAATACATTTCAAAAAATAAATTTAAAAATTCGCAAAATCTCGGCCGGTGGTCGAAAAAATCCGAAACGTGGTACGAGTGGTCCCGTGGCCCGTGGGCGGATGGTGACCAAATTTCAAGGAGCTGGGACTTGTAGTTTTCCCGTAAAAAATACATTTCAAAAAATAAATTAAAAAATTCGCAAACTCTCGGCCGGTGGTCGAAAAAATCCGAAACGTGGTACGAGTGGTCCCGTGGCCCGTGGGCGGATGGTGACCAAATTTCAAGGAGCTGGGACTTGTAGTTTTCCCGTAAAAAATACTTTTCAAATAATAAATTAAAAAATTCGCAAACTCTCGGCCGGTGGTCGAAAAAATCCGAAACGTGGTACGAGTGGTCCCGTGGCCCGTGGGCGGATGGTGACCAAATTTCAAGGAGCTGGGACTTGTAGTTTTCCCGTAAAAAATACTTTTCAAATAATAAATTAAAAAATTCGCAAAATCTCGGCCGGTGGTCGAAAAAATCCGAAACGTGGTACGAGTGGTCCCGTGGCCCGTGGGCGGATGGTGACCAAATTTCAAGGAGCTGGGACTTGTAGTTTTCTCGTAAAAAATACTTTTCAAATAATAAATTAAAAAATTCGCAAAATCTCGGCCGGTGGTCGAAAAAATCCGAAACGTGGTACGAGTGGTCCCGTGGCCCGTGGGCGGATGGTGACCAAATTTCAAGGAGCTGGGACTTGTAGTTTTCTCGTAAAAAATACTTTTCAAATAATAAATTAAAAAATTCGCAAAATCTCGGCCGGTGGTCGAAAAAATCCGAAACGTGGTACGAGTGGTCCCGTGGCCCGTGGGCGGATGGTGACCAAATTTCAAGGAGCTGGGACTTGTAGTTTTCTCGTAAAAAATACTTTTCAAATAATAAATTAAAAAATTCGCAAAATCTCGGCCGGTGGTCGAAAAAATCCGAAACGTGGTACGAGTGGTCCCGTGGCCCGTGGGCGGATGGTGACCAAATTTCAAGGAGCTGGGACTTGTAGTTTTCTCGTAAAAAATACTTTTCAAATAATAAATTAAAAAATTCGCAAAATCTCGGCCGGTGGTCGAAAAAATCCGAAACGTGGTACGAGTGGTCCCGTGGCCCGTGGGCGGATGGTGACCAAATTTCAAGGAGCTGGGACTTGTAGTTTTCTCGTAAAAAATACTTTTCAAATAATAAATTAAAAAATTCGCAAAATCTCGGCCGGTGGTCGAAAAAATCCGAAACGTGGTACGAGTGGTCCCGTGGCCCGTGGGCGGATGGTGACCAAATTTCAAGGAGCTGGGACTTGTAGTTTTCTCGTAAAAATACTTTTCAAATAATAAATTAAAAAATTCGCAAAATCTCGGCCGGTGGTCGAAAAAATCCGAAACGTGGTACGAGTGGTCCCGTGGCCCGTGGGCGGATGGTGACCAAATTTCAAGGAGCTGGGACTTGTAGTTTTCTCGTAAAAAATACTTTTCAAATAATAAATTAAAAAATTCGCAAAATCTCGGCCGGTGGTCGAAAAAATCCGAAACGTGGTACGAGTGGTCCCGTGGCCCGTGGGCGGATGGTGACCAAATTTCAAGGAGCTGGGACTTGTAGTTTTCTCGTAAAAAATACTTTTCAAAAAATAAATTAAAAAATTCGCAAAATCTCGGCCGGTGGTCGAAAAAATCCGAAACGTGGTACGAGTGGTCCCGTGGCCCGTGGGCGGATGGTGACCAAATTTCAAGTTTTCCCGTAAAAAATACATTTCAAAAAATAAATTAAAAAATTCGCAAAATCTCGGCCGGTGGTCGAAAAAATCCGAAACGTGGTACGAGTGGTCCCGTGGCCCGTGGGCGGATGGTGACCAAATTTCAAGGAGCTGGGACTTGTAGTTTTCCCGTAAAAAATACATTTCAAAAAATAAATTAAAAAATTCGCAAAATCTCGGCCGGTGGTCGAAAAAATCCGAAACGTGGTACGAGTGGTCCCGTGGCCCGTGGGCGGATGGTGACCAAATTTCAAGGAGCTGGGACTTGTAGTTTTCTCGTAAAAAATACATTTGAAAAAATAAATTAAAAAATTCGCAAAATCTCGGCCGGTGGTCGAAAAAATCCGAAACGTGGTACGAGTGGTCCCGTGGCCCGTGGGCGGATGGTGACCAAATTTCAAGGAGCTGGGACTTGTAGTTTTCTCGTAAAAAATACTTTTCAAATAATAAATTAAAAAATTCGCAAACTCTCGGCCGGTGGTTGAAAAAATCCGAAACGTGGTACGAGTGGTCCCGTGGCCCGTGGGCGGATGGTGACCAAATTTCAAGGAGCTGGGACTTGTAGTTTTCTCGTAAAAAATACATTTGAAAAAATAAATTAAAAAATTCGCAAAATCTCGGCCGGTGGTCGAAAAAATCCGAAACGTGGTACGAGTGGTCCCGTGGCCCGTGGGCGGATGGTGACCAAATTTCAAGGAGCTGGGACTTGTAGTTTTCTCGTAAAAAATACTTTTCAAATAATAAATTAAAAAATTCGCAAAATCTCGGCCGGTGGTCGAAAAAATCCGAAACGTGGTACGAGTGGTCCCGTGGCCCGTGGGCGGATGGTGACCAAATTTCAAGGAGCTGGGACTTGTAGTTTTCTCGTAAAAAATACATTTCAAATAATAAATTAAAAAATTCGCAAAATCTCGGCCGGTGGTCGAAAAAATCCGAAACGTGGTACGAGTGGTCCCGTGGCCCGTGGGCGGATGGTGACCAAATTTCAAGGAGCTGAGACTTGTAGTTTTCTCGTAAAAAATACTTTTCAAATAATAAATTAAAAAATTCGCAAAATCTCGGCCGGTGGTCGAAAAAATCCGAAACGTGGTACGAGTGGTCCCGTGGCCCGTGGGCGGATGGTGACCAAATTTCAAGTTTTCCCGTAAAAAATACATTTCAAAAAATAAATTAAAAAATTCGCAAAATCTCGGCCGGTGGTCGAAAAAATCCGAAACGTGGTACGAGTGGTCCCGTGGCCCGTGGGCGGATGGTGACCAAATTTCAAGGAGCTGGGATTTGTAGTTTTCCCGTAAAAAATACATTTCAAAAAATAAATTAAAAAATTCGCAAAATCTCGGCCGGTGGTCGAAAAAATCCGAAACGTGGTACGAGTGGTCCCGTGGCCCGTGGGCGGATGGTGACCAAATTTCAAGGAGCTGGGATTTGTAGTTTTCCCGTAAAAAATACATTTCAAAAAATAAATTAAAAAATTCGCAAAATCTCGGCCGGTGGTCGAAAAAATCCGAAACGTGGTACGAGTGGTCCCGTGGCCCGTGGGCGGATGGTGACCAAATTTCAAGGAGCTGGGACTTGTAGTTTTCCCGTAAAAAATACTTTTCAAAAAATAAATTAAAAAATTCGCAAAATCTCGGCCGGTGGTCGAAAAAATCCGAAACGTGGTACGAGTGGTCCCGTGGCCCGTGGGCGGATGGTGACCAAATTTCAAGGAGCTGGGACTTGTAGTTTTCCCGTAAAAAATACATTTCAAAAAATAAATTAAAAAATTCGCAAAATCTCGGCCGGTGGTCGAAAAAATCCGAAACGTGGTACGAGTGGTCCCGTGGCCCGTGGGCGGATGGTGACCAAATTTCAAGGAGCTGGGACTTGTAGTTTTCCCGTAAAAAATACATTTCAAAAAATAAATTAAAAAATTCGCAAAATCTCGGCCGGTGGTCGAAAAAATCCGAAACGTGGTACGAGTGGTCCCGTGGCCCGTGGGCGGATGGTGACCAAATTTCAAGGAGCTGGGACTTGTAGTTTTCTCGTAAAAAATACTTTTCAAATAATAAATTAAAAAATTCGCAAACTCTCGGCCGGTGGTTGAAAAAATCCAAAACGTGGTACGAGTGGTCCCGTGGCCCGTGGGCGGATGGTGACCAAATTTCAAGTTTTCCCGTAAAAAATACATTTCAAAAAATAAATTAAAAAATTCGCAAAATCTCGGCCGGTGGTCGAAAAAATCCGAAACGTGGTACGAGTGGTCCCGTGGCCCGTGGGCGGATGGTGACCAAATTTCAAGGAGCTGGGATTTGTAGTTTTCCCGTAAAAAATACATTTCAAAAAATAAATTAAAAAATTCGCAAAATCTCGGCCGGTGGTCGAAAAAATCCGAAACGTGGTACGAGTGGTCCCGTGGCCCGTGGGCGGATGGTGACCAAATTTCAAGGAGCTGGGATTTGTAGTTTTCCCGTAAAAAATACATTTCAAAAAATAAATTAAAAAATTCGCAAAATCTCGGCCGGTGGTCGAAAAAATCCGAAACGTGGTACGAGTGGTCCCGTGGCCCGTGGGCGGATGGTGACCAAATTTCAAGGAGCTGGGACTTGTAGTTTTCCCGTAAAAAATACTTTTCAAAAAATAAATTAAAAAATTCGCAAAATCTCGGCCGGTGGTCGAAAAAATCCGAAACGTGGTACGAGTGGTCCCGTGGCCCGTGGGCGGATGGTGACCAAATTTCAAGGAGCTGGGACTTGTAGTTTTCCCGTAAAAAATACATTTCAAAAAATAAATTAAAAAATTCGCAAAATCTCGGCCGGTGGTCGAAAAAATCCGAAACGTGGTACGAGTGGTCCCGTGGCCCGTGGGCGGATGGTGACCAAATTTCAAGGAGCTGGGACTTGTAGTTTTCCCGTAAAAAATACATTTCAAAAAATAAATTAAAAAATTCGCAAAATCTCGGCCGGTGGTCGAAAAAATCCGAAACGTGGTACGAGTGGTCCCGTGGCCCGTGGGCGGATGGTGACCAAATTTCAAGGAGCTGGGACTTGTAGTTTTCTCGTAAAAAATACTTTTCAAATAATAAATTAAAAAATTCGCAAACTCTCGGCCGGTGGTCGAAAAAATCCGAAACGTGGTACGAGTGGTCCCGTGGCCCGTGGGCGGATGGTGACCAAATTTCAAGGAGCTGGGACTTGTAGTTTTCTCGTAAAAAATACATTTGAAAAAATAAATTAAAAAATTCGCAAAATCTCGGCCGGTGGTCGAAAAAATCCGAAACGTGGTACGAGTGGTCCCGTGGCCCGTGGGCGGATGGTGACCAAATTTCAAGGAGCTGGGACTTGTAGTTTTCTCGTAAAAAATACTTTTCAAATAATAAATTAAAAAATTCGCAAACTCTCGGCCGGTGGTTGAAAAAATCCGAAACGTGGTACGAGTGGTCCCGTGGCCCGTGGGCGGATGGTGACCAAATTTCAAGGAGCTGGGACTTGTAGTTTTCTCGTAAAAAATACATTTGAAAAAATAAATTAAAAAATTCGCAAAATCTCGGCCGGTGGTCGAAAAAATCCGAAACGTGGTACGAGTGGTCCCGTGGCCCGTGGGCGGATGGTGACCAAATTTCAAGGAGCTGGGACTTGTAGTTTTCTCGTAAAAAATACTTTTCAAATAATAAATTAAAAAATTCGCAAAATCTCGGCCGGTGGTCGAAAAAATCCGAAACGTGGTACGAGTGGTCCCGTGGCCCGTGGGCGGATGGTGACCAAATTTCAAGGAGCTGGGACTTGTAGTTTTCTCGTAAAAAATACATTTCAAATAATAAATTTAAAAATTCGCAAAATCTCGGCCGGTGGTCGAAAAAATCCGAAACGTGGTACGAGTGGTCCCGTGGCCCGTGGGCGGATGGTGACCAAATTTCAAGGAGCTGAGACTTGTAGTTTTCTCGTAAAAAATACTTTTCAAATAATAAATTAAAAAATTCGCAAAATCTCGGCCGGTGGTCGAAAAAATCCGAAACGTGGTACGAGTGGTCCCGTGGCCCGTGGGCGGATGGTGACCAAATTTCAAGTTTTCCCGTAAAAAATACATTTCAAAAAATAAATTAAAAAATTCGCAAAATCTCGGCCGGTGGTCGAAAAAATCCGAAACGTGGTACGAGTGGTCCCGTGGCCCGTGGGCGGATGGTGACCAAATTTCAAGGAGCTGGGACTTGTAGTTTTCCCGTAAAAAATACATTTCAAAAAATAAATTAAAAAATTCGCAAAATCTCGGCCGGTGGTCGAAAAAATCCGAAACGTGGTACGAGTGGTCCCGTGGCCCGTGGGCGGATGGTGACCAAATTTCAAGGAGCTGGGACTTGTAGTTTTCTCGTAAAAAATACTTTTCAAATAATAAATTAAAAAATTCGCAAACTCTCGGCCGGTGGTCGAAAAAATCCGAAACGTGGTACGAGTGGTCCCGTGGCCCGTGGGCGGATGGTGACCAAATTTCAAGGAGCTGGGACTTGTAGTTTTCTCGTAAAAAATACATTTGAAAAAATAAATTAAAAAATTCGCAAAATCTCGGCCGGTGGTCGAAAAAATCCGAAACGTGGTACGAGTGGTCCCGTGGCCCGTGGGCGGATGGTGACCAAATTTCAAGGAGCTGGGACTTGTAGTTTTCTCGTAAAAAATACTTTTCAAATAATAAATTAAAAAATTCGCAAACTCTCGGCCGGTGGTTGAAAAAATCCGAAACGTGGTACGAGTGGTCCCGTGGCCCGTGGGCGGATGGTGACCAAATTTCAAGGAGCTGGGACTTGTAGTTTTCTCGTAAAAAATACATTTGAAAAAATAAATTAAAAAATTCGCAAAATCTCGGCCGGTGGTCGAAAAAATCCGAAACGTGGTACGAGTGGTCCCGTGGCCCGTGGGCGGATGGTGACCAAATTTCAAGGAGCTGGGACTTGTAGTTTTCTCGTAAAAAATACTTTTCAAATAATAAATTAAAAAATTCGCAAAATCTCGGCCGGTGGTCGAAAAAATCCGAAACGTGGTACGAGTGGTCCCGTGGCCTGTGGGCGGATGGTGACCAAATTTCAAGGAGCTGGGACTTGTAGTTTTCTCGTAAAAAATACATTTCAAATAATAAATTAAAAAATTCGCAAAATCTCGGCCGGTGGTCGAAAAAATCCGAAACGTGGTACGAGTGGTCCCGTGGCCCGTGGGCGGATGGTGACCAAATTTCAAGGAGCTGAGACTTGTAGTTTTCTCGTAAAAAATACTTTTCAAATAATAAATTAAAAAATTCGCAAAATCTCGGCCGGTGGTCGAAAAAATCCGAAACGTGGTACGAGTGGTCCCGTGGCCCGTGGGCGGATGGTGACCAAATTTCAAGTTTTCCCGTAAAAAATACATTTCAAAAAATAAATTAAAAAATTCGCAAAATTTCGGCCGGTGGTCGAAAAAATCCGAAACGTGGTACGAGTGGTCCCGTGGCCCGTGGGCGGATGGTGACCAAATTTCAAGGAGCTGGGATTTGTAGTTTTCCCGTAAAAAATACATTTCAAAAAATAAATTAAAAAATTCGCAAAATCTCGGCCGGTGGTCGAAAAAATCCGAAACGTGGTACGAGTGGTCCCGTGGCCCGTGGGCGGATGGTGACCAAATTTCAAGGAGCTGGGACTTGTAGTTTTCCCGTAAAAAATACTTTTCAAATAATAAATTAAAAAATTCACAAAATCTCGGCCGGTGGTCGAAAAAATCCGAAACGTGGTACGAGTGGTCCCGTGGCCCGTGGGCGGATGGTGACCAAATTTCAAGGAGCTGGGACTTGTAGTTTTCCCGTAAAAAATACTTTTCAAAAAATAAATTAAAAAATTCGCAAAATCTCGGCCGGTGGTCGAAAAAATCCGAAACGTGGTACGAGTGGTCCCGTGGCCCGTGGGCGGATGGTGACCAAATTTCAAGGAGCTGGGACTTGTAGTTTTCTCGTAAAAAATACTTTTCAAAAAATAAATTAAAAAATTCGCAAAATCTCGGCCGGTGGTCGAAAAAATCCGAAACGTGGTACGAGTGGTCCCGTGGCCCGTGGGCGGATGGTGACCAAATTTCAAGTTTTCCCGTAAAAAATACATTTCAAAAAATAAATTAAAAAATTCGCAAAATCTCGGCCGGTGGTCGAAAAAATCCGAAACGTGGTACGAGTGGTCCCGTGGCCCGTGGGCGGATGGTGACCAAATTTCAAGGAGCTGGGACTTGTAGTTTTCCCGTAAAAAATACATTTCAAAAAATAAATTAAAAAATTCGCAAAATCTCGGCCGGTGGTCGAAAAAATCCGAAACGTGGTACGAGTGGTCCCGTGGCCCGTGGGCGGATGGTGACCAAATTTCAAGGAGCTGGGACTTGTAGTTTTCTCGTAAAAAATACTTTTCAAATAATAAATTAAAAAATTCGCAAACTCTCGGCCGGTGGTCGAAAAAATCCGAAACGTGGTACGAGTGGTCCCGTGGCCCGTGGGCGGATGGTGACCAAATTTCAAGGAGCTGGGACTTGTAGTTTTCCCGTAAAAAATACTTTTCAAATAATAAATTAAAAAATTCACAAAATCTCGGCCGGTGGTCGAAAAAATCCGAAACGTGGTACGAGTGGTCCCGTGGCCCGTGGGCGGATGGTGACCAAATTTCAAGGAGCTGGGACTTGTAGTTTTCCCGTAAAAAATACTTTTCAAAAAATAAATTAAAAAATTCGCAAAATCTCGGCCGGTGGTCGAAAAAATCCGAAACGTGGTACGAGTGGTCCCGTGGCCCGTGGGCGGATGGTGACCAAATTTCAAGGAGCTGGGACTTGTAGTTTTCTCGTAAAAAATACTTTTCAAATAATAAATTAAAAAATTCGCAAAATCTCGGCCGGTGGTCGAAAAATCCGAAACGTGGTACGAGTGGTCCCGTGGCCCGTGGGCGGATGGTGACCAAATTTCAAGGAGCTGGGACTTGTAGTTTTCTCGTAAAAAATACTTTTCAAAAAATAAATTAAAAAATTCGCAAAATCTCGGCCGGTGGTCGAAAAAATCCGAAACGTGGTACGAGTGGTCCCGTGGCCCGTGGGCGGATGGTGACCAAATTTCAAGTTTTCCCGTAAAAAATACATTTCAAAAAATAAATTAAAAAATTCGCAAAATCTCGGCCGGTGGTCGAAAAAATCCGAAACGTGGTACGAGTGGTCCCGTGGCCCGTGGGCGGATGGTGACCAAATTTCAAGGAGCTGGGACTTGTAGTTTTCCCGTAAAAAATACATTTCAAAAAATAAATTAAAAAATTCGCAAAATCTCGGCCGGTGGTCGAAAAAATCCGAAACGTGGTACGAGTGGTCCCGTGGCCCGTGGGCGGATGGTGACCAAATTTCAAGGAGCTGGGACTTGTAGTTTTCTCGTAAAAAATACTTTTCAAATAATAAATTAAAAAATTCGCAAACTCTCGGCCGGTGGTCGAAAAAATCCGAAACGTGGTACGAGTGGTCCCGTGGCCCGTGGGCGGATGGTGACCAAATTTCAAGGAGCTGGGACTTGTAGTTTTCTCGTAAAAAATACATTTGAAAAAATAAATTAAAAAATTCGCAAAATCTCGGCCGGTGGTCGAAAAAATCCGAAACGTGGTACGAGTGGTCCCGTGGCCCGTGGGCGGATGGTGACCAAATTTCAAGGAGCTGGGACTTGTAGTTTTCTCGTAAAAAATACTTTTCAAATAATAAATTAAAAAATTCGCAAACTCTCGGCCGGTGGTTGAAAAAATCCGAAACGTGGTACGAGTGGTCCCGTGGCCCGTGGGCGGATGGTGACCAAATTTCAAGGAGCTGGGACTTGTAGTTTTCTCGTAAAAAATACATTTGAAAAAATAAATTAAAAAATTCGCAAAATCTCGGCCGGTGGTCGAAAAAATCCGAAACGTGGTACGAGTGGTCCCGTGGCCCGTGGGCGGATGGTGACCAAATTTCAAGGAGCTGGGACTTGTAGTTTTCTCGTAAAAAATACTTTTCAAATAATAAATTAAAAAATTCGCAAAATCTCGGCCGGTGGTCGAAAAAATCCGAAACGTGGTACGAGTGGTCCCGTGGCCCGTGGGCGGATGGTGACCAAATTTCAAGGAGCTGGGACTTGTAGTTTTCTCGTAAAAAATACATTTCAAATAATAAATTAAAAAATTCGCAAAATCTCGGCCGGTGGTCGAAAAAATCCGAAACGTGGTACGAGTGGTCCCGTGGCCCGTGGGCGGATGGTGACCAAATTTCAAGGAGCTGAGACTTGTAGTTTTCTCGTAAAAAATACTTTTCAAATAATAAATTAAAAAATTCGCAAAATCTCGGCCGGTGGTCGAAAAAATCCGAAACGTGGTACGAGTGGTCCCGTGGCCCGTGGGCGGATGGTGACCAAATTTCAAGTTTTCCCGTAAAAAATACATTTCAAAAAATAAATTAAAAAATTCGCAAAATCTCGGCCGGTGGTCGAAAAAATCCGAAACGTGGTACGAGTGGTCCCGTGGCCCGTGGGCGGATGGTGACCAAATTTCAAGGAGCTGGGATTTGTAGTTTTCCCGTAAAAAATACATTTCAAAAAATAAATTAAAAAATTCGCAAAATCTCGGCCGGTGGTCGAAAAAATCCGAAACGTGGTACGAGTGGTCCCGTGGCCCGTGGGCGGATGGTGACCAAATTTCAAGGAGCTGGGACTTGTAGTTTTCCCGTAAAAAATACTTTTCAAATAATAAATTAAAAAATTCACAAAATCTCGGCCGGTGGTCGAAAAAATCCGAAACGTGGTACGAGTGGTCCCGTGGCCCGTGGGCGGATGGTGACCAAATTTCAAGGAGCTGGGACTTGTAGTTTTCTCGTAAAAAATACTTTTCAAATAATAAATTAAAAAATTCGCAAAATCTCGGCCGGTGGTCGAAAAATCCGAAACGTGGTACGAGTGGTCCCGTGGCCCGTGGGCGGATGGTGACCAAATTTCAAGGAGCTGGGACTTGTAGTTTTCTCGTAAAAAATACTTTTCAAAAAATAAATTAAAAAATTCGCAAAATCTCGGCCGGTGGTCGAAAAAATCCGAAACGTGGTACGAGTGGTCCCGTGGCCCGTGGGCGGATGGTGACCAAATTTCAAGTTTTCCCGTAAAAAATACATTTCAAAAAATAAATTAAAAAATTCGCAAAATCTCGGCCGGTGGTCGAAAAAATCCGAAACGTGGTACGAGTGGTCCCGTGGCCCGTGGGCGGATGGTGACCAAATTTCAAGGAGCTGGGACTTGTAGTTTTCCCGTAAAAAATACATTTCAAAAAATAAATTAAAAAATTCGCAAAATCTCGGCCGGTGGTCGAAAAAATCCGAAACGTGGTACGAGTGGTCCCGTGGCCCGTGGGCGGATGGTGACCAAATTTCAAGGAGCTGGGACTTGTAGTTTTCTCGTAAAAAATACTTTTCAAATAATAAATTAAAAAATTCGCAAACTCTCGGCCGGTGGTCGAAAAAATCCGAAACGTGGTACGAGTGGTCCCGTGGCCCGTGGGCGGATGGTGACCAAATTTCAAGGAGCTGGGACTTGTAGTTTTCTCGTAAAAAATACATTTGAAAAAATAAATTAAAAAATTCGCAAAATCTCGGCCGGTGGTCGAAAAAATCCGAAACGTGGTACGAGTGGTCCCGTGGCCCGTGGGCGGATGGTGACCAAATTTCAAGGAGCTGGGACTTGTAGTTTTCTCGTAAAAAATACTTTTCAAATAATAAATTAAAAAATTCGCAAACTCTCGGCCGGTGGTTGAAAAAATCCGAAACGTGGTACGAGTGGTCCCGTGGCCCGTGGGCGGATGGTGACCAAATTTCAAGGAGCTGGGACTTGTAGTTTTCTCGTAAAAAATACATTTGAAAAAATAAATTAAAAAATTCGCAAAATCTCGGCCGGTGGTCGAAAAAATCCGAAACGTGGTACGAGTGGTCCCGTGGCCCGTGGGCGGATGGTGACCAAATTTCAAGGAGCTGGGACTTGTAGTTTTCTCGTAAAAAATACTTTTCAAATAATAAATTAAAAAATTCGCAAAATCTCGGCCGGTGGTCGAAAAAATCCGAAACGTGGTACGAGTGGTCCCGTGGCCCGTGGGCGGATGGTGACCAAATTTCAAGGAGCTGGGACTTGTAGTTTTCTCGTAAAAAATACTTTTCAAAAAATAAATTAAAAAATTCGCAAAATCTCGGCCGGTGGTCGAAAAAATCCGAAACGTGGTACGAGTGGTCCCGTGGCCCGTGGGCGGATGGTGACCAAATTTCAAGTTTTCCCGTAAAAAATACATTTCAAAAAATAAATTAAAAAATTCGCAAAATCTCGGCCGGTGGTCGAAAAAATCCGAAACGTGGTACGAGTGGTCCCGTGGCCCGTGGGCGGATGGTGACCAAATTTCAAGGAGCTGGGACTTGTAGTTTTCCCGTAAAAAATACATTTCAAAAAATAAATTAAAAAATTCGCAAAATCTCGGCCGGTGGTCGAAAAAATCCGAAACGTGGTACGAGTGGTCCCGTGGCCCGTGGGCGGATGGTGACCAAATTTCAAGGAGCTGGGACTTGTAGTTTTCTCGTAAAAAATACTTTTCAAATAATAAATTAAAAAATTCGCAAACTCTCGGCCGGTGGTCGAAAAAATCCGAAACGTGGTACGAGTGGTCCCGTGGCCCGTGGGCGGATGGTGACCAAATTTCAAGGAGCTGGGACTTGTAGTTTTCCCGTAAAAAATACTTTTCAAATAATAAATTAAAAAATTCACAAAATCTCGGCCGGTGGTCGAAAAAATCCGAAACGTGGTACGAGTGGTCCCGTGGCCCGTGGGCGGATGGTGACCAAATTTCAAGGAGCTGGGACTTGTAGTTTTCCCGTAAAAAATACTTTTCAAAAAATAAATTAAAAAATTCGCAAAATCTCGGCCGGTGGTCGAAAAAATCCGAAACGTGGTACGAGTGGTCCCGTGGCCCGTGGGCGGATGGTGACCAAATTTCAAGGAGCTGGGACTTGTAGTTTTCTCGTAAAAAATACTTTTCAAATAATAAATTAAAAAATTCGCAAAATCTCGGCCGGTGGTCGAAAAATCCGAAACGTGGTACGAGTGGTCCCGTGGCCCGTGGGCGGATGGTGACCAAATTTCAAGGAGCTGGGACTTGTAGTTTTCTCGTAAAAAATACTTTTCAAAAAATAAATTAAAAAATTCGCAAAATCTCGGCCGGTGGTCGAAAAAATCCGAAACGTGGTACGAGTGGTCCCGTGGCCCGTGGGCGGATGGTGACCAAATTTCAAGTTTTCCCGTAAAAAATACATTTCAAAAAATAAATTAAAAAATTCGCAAAATCTCGGCCGGTGGTCGAAAAAATCCGAAACGTGGTACGAGTGGTCCCGTGGCCCGTGGGCGGATGGTGACCAAATTTCAAGGAGCTGGGACTTGTAGTTTTCCCGTAAAAAATACATTTCAAAAAATAAATTAAAAAATTCGCAAAATCTCGGCCGGTGGTCGAAAAAATCCGAAACGTGGTACGAGTGGTCCCGTGGCCCGTGGGCGGATGGTGACCAAATTTCAAGGAGCTGGGACTTGTAGTTTTCTCGTAAAAAATACTTTTCAAATAATAAATTAAAAAATTCGCAAACTCTCGGCCGGTGGTCGAAAAAATCCGAAACGTGGTACGAGTGGTCCCGTGGCCCGTGGGCGGATGGTGACCAAATTTCAAGGAGCTGGGACTTGTAGTTTTCTCGTAAAAAATACATTTGAAAAAATAAATTAAAAAATTCGCAAAATCTCGGCCGGTGGTCGAAAAAATCCGAAACGTGGTACGAGTGGTCCCGTGGCCCGTGGGCGGATGGTGACCAAATTTCAAGGAGCTGGGACTTGTAGTTTTCTCGTAAAAAATACTTTTCAAATAATAAATTAAAAAATTCGCAAACTCTCGGCCGGTGGTTGAAAAAATCCGAAACGTGGTACGAGTGGTCCCGTGGCCCGTGGGCGGATGGTGACCAAATTTCAAGGAGCTGGGACTTGTAGTTTTCTCGTAAAAAATACATTTGAAAAAATAAATTAAAAAATTCGCAAAATCTCGGCCGGTGGTCGAAAAAATCCGAAACGTGGTACGAGTGGTCCCGTGGCCCGTGGGCGGATGGTGACCAAATTTCAAGGAGCTGGGACTTGTAGTTTTCTCGTAAAAAATACTTTTCAAATAATAAATTAAAAAATTCGCAAAATCTCGGCCGGTGGTCGAAAAAATCCGAAACGTGGTACGAGTGGTCCCGTGGCCCGTGGGCGGATGGTGACCAAATTTCAAGGAGCTGGGACTTGTAGTTTTCTCGTAAAAAATACATTTCAAATAATAAATTAAAAAATTCGCAAAATCTCGGCCGGTGGTCGAAAAAATCCGAAACGTGGTACGAGTGGTCCCGTGGCCCGTGGGCGGATGGTGACCAAATTTCAAGGAGCTGAGACTTGTAGTTTTCTCGTAAAAAATACTTTTCAAATAATAAATTAAAAAATTCGCAAAATCTCGGCCGGTGGTCGAAAAAATCCGAAACGTGGTACGAGTGGTCCCGTGGCCCGTGGGCGGATGGTGACCAAATTTCAAGTTTTCCCGTAAAAAATACATTTCAAAAAATAAATTAAAAAATTCGCAAAATCTCGGCCGGTGGTCGAAAAAATCCGAAACGTGGTACGAGTGGTCCCGTGGCCCGTGGGCGGATGGTGACCAAATTTCAAGGAGCTGGGATTTGTAGTTTTCCCGTAAAAAATACATTTCAAAAAATAAATTAAAAAATTCGCAAAATCTCGGCCGGTGGTCGAAAAAATCCGAAACGTGGTACGAGTGGTCCCGTGGCCCGTGGGCGGATGGTGACCAAATTTCAAGGAGCTGGGACTTGTAGTTTTCCCGTAAAAAATACTTTTCAAATAATAAATTAAAAAATTCACAAAATCTCGGCCGGTGGTCGAAAAAATCCGAAACGTGGTACGAGTGGTCCCGTGGCCCGTGGGCGGATGGTGACCAAATTTCAAGGAGCTGGGACTTGTAGTTTTCTCGTAAAAAATACTTTTCAAATAATAAATTAAAAAATTCGCAAAATCTCGGCCGGTGGTCGAAAAATCCGAAACGTGGTACGAGTGGTCCCGTGGCCCGTGGGCGGATGGTGACCAAATTTCAAGGAGCTGGGACTTGTAGTTTTCTCGTAAAAAATACTTTTCAAAAAATAAATTAAAAAATTCGCAAAATCTCGGCCGGTGGTCGAAAAAATCCGAAACGTGGTACGAGTGGTCCCGTGGCCCGTGGGCGGATGGTGACCAAATTTCAAGTTTTCCCGTAAAAAATACATTTCAAAAAATAAATTAAAAAATTCGCAAAATCTCGGCCGGTGGTCGAAAAAATCCGAAACGTGGTACGAGTGGTCCCGTGGCCCGTGGGCGGATGGTGACCAAATTTCAAGGAGCTGGGACTTGTAGTTTTCCCGTAAAAAATACATTTCAAAAAATAAATTAAAAAATTCGCAAAATCTCGGCCGGTGGTCGAAAAAATCCGAAACGTGGTACGAGTGGTCCCGTGGCCCGTGGGCGGATGGTGACCAAATTTCAAGGAGCTGGGACTTGTAGTTTTCTCGTAAAAAATACTTTTCAAATAATAAATTAAAAAATTCGCAAACTCTCGGCCGGTGGTCGAAAAAATCCGAAACGTGGTACGAGTGGTCCCGTGGCCCGTGGGCGGATGGTGACCAAATTTCAAGGAGCTGGGACTTGTAGTTTTCTCGTAAAAAATACATTTGAAAAAATAAATTAAAAAATTCGCAAAATCTCGGCCGGTGGTCGAAAAAATCCGAAACGTGGTACGAGTGGTCCCGTGGCCCGTGGGCGGATGGTGACCAAATTTCAAGGAGCTGGGACTTGTAGTTTTCTCGTAAAAAATACTTTTCAAATAATAAATTAAAAAATTCGCAAACTCTCGGCCGGTGGTTGAAAAAATCCGAAACGTGGTACGAGTGGTCCCGTGGCCCGTGGGCGGATGGTGACCAAATTTCAAGGAGCTGGGACTTGTAGTTTTCTCGTAAAAAATACATTTGAAAAAATAAATTAAAAAATTCGCAAAATCTCGGCCGGTGGTCGAAAAAATCCGAAACGTGGTACGAGTGGTCCCGTGGCCCGTGGGCGGATGGTGACCAAATTTCAAGGAGCTGGGACTTGTAGTTTTCTCGTAAAAAATACTTTTCAAATAATAAATTAAAAAATTCGCAAAATCTCGGCCGGTGGTCGAAAAAATCCGAAACGTGGTACGAGTGGTCCCGTGGCCCGTGGGCGGATGGTGACCAAATTTCAAGGAGCTGGGACTTGTAGTTTTCTCGTAAAAAATACATTTCAAATAATAAATTAAAAAATTCGCAAAATCTCGGCCGGTGGTCGAAAAAATCCGAAACGTGGTACGAGTGGTCCCGTGGCCCGTGGGCGGATGGTGACCAAATTTCAAGGAGCTGGGACTTGTAGTTTTCCCGTAAAAAATACATTTCAAAAAATAAATTAAAAAATTCACAAAATCTCGGCCGGTGGTCGAAAAAATCCGAAACGTGGTACGAGTGGTCCCGTGGCCCGTGGGCGGATGGTGACCAAATTTCAAGGAGCTGGGACTTGTAGTTTTCCCGTAAAAAATACTTTTCAAAAAATAAATTAAAAAATTCGCAAAATCTCGGCCGGTGGTCGAAAAAATCCGAAACGTGGTACGAGTGGTCCCGTGGCCCGTGGGCGGATGGTGACCAAATTTCAAGGAGCTGGGACTTGTAGTTTTCTCGTAAAAAATACTTTTCAAATAATAAATTAAAAAATTCGCAAAATCTCGGCCGGTGGTCGAAAAATCCGAAACGTGGTACGAGTGGTCCCGTGGCCCGTGGGCGGATGGTGACCAAATTTCAAGGAGCTGGGACTTGTAGTTTTCTCGTAAAAAATACTTTTCAAAAAATAAATTAAAAAATTCGCAAAATCTCGGCCGGTGGTCGAAAAAATCCGAAACGTGGTACGAGTGGTCCCGTGGCCCGTGGGCGGATGGTGACCAAATTTCAAGTTTTCCCGTAAAAAATACATTTCAAAAAATAAATTAAAAAATTCGCAAAATCTCGGCCGGTGGTCGAAAAAATCCGAAACGTGGTACGAGTGGTCCCGTGGCCCGTGGGCGGATGGTGACCAAATTTCAAGGAGCTGGGACTTGTAGTTTTCCCGTAAAAAATACATTTCAAAAAATAAATTAAAAAATTCGCAAAATCTCGGCCGGTGGTCGAAAAAATCCGAAACGTGGTACGAGTGGTCCCGTGGCCCGTGGGCGGATGGTGACCAAATTTCAAGGAGCTGGGACTTGTAGTTTTCTCGTAAAAAATACTTTTCAAATAATAAATTAAAAAATTCGCAAACTCTCGGCCGGTGGTCGAAAAAATCCGAAACGTGGTACGAGTGGTCCCGTGGCCCGTGGGCGGATGGTGACCAAATTTCAAGGAGCTGGGACTTGTAGTTTTCCCGTAAAAAATACTTTTCAAATAATAAATTAAAAAATTCACAAAATCTCGGCCGGTGGTCGAAAAAATCCGAAACGTGGTACGAGTGGTCCCGTGGCCCGTGGGCGGATGGTGACCAAATTTCAAGGAGCTGGGACTTGTAGTTTTCCCGTAAAAAATACTTTTCAAAAAATAAATTAAAAAATTCGCAAAATCTCGGCCGGTGGTCGAAAAAATCCGAAACGTGGTACGAGTGGTCCCGTGGCCCGTGGGCGGATGGTGACCAAATTTCAAGGAGCTGGGACTTGTAGTTTTCTCGTAAAAAATACTTTTCAAATAATAAATTAAAAAATTCGCAAAATCTCGGCCGGTGGTCGAAAAATCCGAAACGTGGTACGAGTGGTCCCGTGGCCCGTGGGCGGATGGTGACCAAATTTCAAGGAGCTGGGACTTGTAGTTTTCTCGTAAAAAATACTTTTCAAAAAATAAATTAAAAAATTCGCAAAATCTCGGCCGGTGGTCGAAAAAATCCGAAACGTGGTACGAGTGGTCCCGTGGCCCGTGGGCGGATGGTGACCAAATTTCAAGTTTTCCCGTAAAAAATACATTTCAAAAAATAAATTAAAAAATTCGCAAAATCTCGGCCGGTGGTCGAAAAAATCCGAAACGTGGTACGAGTGGTCCCGTGGCCCGTGGGCGGATGGTGACCAAATTTCAAGGAGCTGGGACTTGTAGTTTTCCCGTAAAAAATACATTTCAAAAAATAAATTAAAAAATTCGCAAAATCTCGGCCGGTGGTCGAAAAAATCCGAAACGTGGTACGAGTGGTCCCGTGGCCCGTGGGCGGATGGTGACCAAATTTCAAGGAGCTGGGACTTGTAGTTTTCTCGTAAAAAATACTTTTCAAATAATAAATTAAAAAATTCGCAAACTCTCGGCCGGTGGTCGAAAAAATCCGAAACGTGGTACGAGTGGTCCCGTGGCCCGTGGGCGGATGGTGACCAAATTTCAAGGAGCTGGGACTTGTAGTTTTCTCGTAAAAAATACATTTGAAAAAATAAATTAAAAAATTCGCAAAATCTCGGCCGGTGGTCGAAAAAATCCGAAACGTGGTACGAGTGGTCCCGTGGCCCGTGGGCGGATGGTGACCAAATTTCAAGGAGCTGGGACTTGTAGTTTTCTCGTAAAAAATACTTTTCAAATAATAAATTAAAAAATTCGCAAACTCTCGGCCGGTGGTTGAAAAAATCCGAAACGTGGTACGAGTGGTCCCGTGGCCCGTGGGCGGATGGTGACCAAATTTCAAGGAGCTGGGACTTGTAGTTTTCTCGTAAAAAATACATTTGAAAAAATAAATTAAAAAATTCGCAAAATCTCGGCCGGTGGTCGAAAAAATCCGAAACGTGGTACGAGTGGTCCCGTGGCCCGTGGGCGGATGGTGACCAAATTTCAAGGAGCTGGGACTTGTAGTTTTCTCGTAAAAAATACTTTTCAAATAATAAATTAAAAAATTCGCAAAATCTCGGCCGGTGGTCGAAAAAATCCGAAACGTGGTACGAGTGGTCCCGTGGCCCGTGGGCGGATGGTGACCAAATTTCAAGGAGCTGGGACTTGTAGTTTTCTCGTAAAAAATACATTTCAAATAATAAATTAAAAAATTCGCAAAATCTCGGCCGGTGGTCGAAAAAATCCGAAACGTGGTACGAGTGGTCCCGTGGCCCGTGGGCGGATGGTGACCAAATTTCAAGGAGCTGAGACTTGTAGTTTTCTCGTAAAAAATACTTTTCAAATAATAAATTAAAAAATTCGCAAAATCTCGGCCGGTGGTCGAAAAAATCCGAAACGTGGTACGAGTGGTCCCGTGGCCCGTGGGCGGATGGTGACCAAATTTCAAGTTTTCCCGTAAAAAATACATTTCAAAAAATAAATTAAAAAATTCGCAAAATCTCGGCCGGTGGTCGAAAAAATCCGAAACGTGGTACGAGTGGTCCCGTGGCCCGTGGGCGGATGGTGACCAAATTTCAAGGAGCTGGGATTTGTAGTTTTCCCGTAAAAAATACATTTCAAAAAATAAATTAAAAAATTCGCAAAATCTCGGCCGGTGGTCGAAAAAATCCGAAACGTGGTACGAGTGGTCCCGTGGCCCGTGGGCGGATGGTGACCAAATTTCAAGGAGCTGGGACTTGTAGTTTTCCCGTAAAAAATACTTTTCAAATAATAAATTAAAAAATTCACAAAATCTCGGCCGGTGGTCGAAAAAATCCGAAACGTGGTACGAGTGGTCCCGTGGCCCGTGGGCGGATGGTGACCAAATTTCAAGGAGCTGGGACTTGTAGTTTTCTCGTAAAAAATACTTTTCAAATAATAAATTAAAAAATTCGCAAAATCTCGGCCGGTGGTCGAAAAATCCGAAACGTGGTACGAGTGGTCCCGTGGCCCGTGGGCGGATGGTGACCAAATTTCAAGGAGCTGGGACTTGTAGTTTTCTCGTAAAAAATACTTTTCAAAAAATAAATTAAAAAATTCGCAAAATCTCGGCCGGTGGTCGAAAAAATCCGAAACGTGGTACGAGTGGTCCCGTGGCCCGTGGGCGGATGGTGACCAAATTTCAAGTTTTCCCGTAAAAAATACATTTCAAAAAATAAATTAAAAAATTCGCAAAATCTCGGCCGGTGGTCGAAAAAATCCGAAACGTGGTACGAGTGGTCCCGTGGCCCGTGGGCGGATGGTGACCAAATTTCAAGGAGCTGGGACTTGTAGTTTTCCCGTAAAAAATACATTTCAAAAAATAAATTAAAAAATTCGCAAAATCTCGGCCGGTGGTCGAAAAAATCCGAAACGTGGTACGAGTGGTCCCGTGGCCCGTGGGCGGATGGTGACCAAATTTCAAGGAGCTGGGACTTGTAGTTTTCTCGTAAAAAATACTTTTCAAATAATAAATTTAAAAATTCGCAAACTCTCGGCCGGTGGTCGAAAAAATCCGAAACGTGGTACGAGTGGTCCCGTGGCCCGTGGGCGGATGGTGACCAAATTTCAAGGAGCTGGGACTTGTAGTTTTCTCGTAAAAAATACATTTGAAAAAATAAATTAAAAAATTCGCAAAATCTCGGCCGGTGGTCGAAAAAATCCGAAACGTGGTACGAGTGGTCCCGTGGCCCGTGGGCGGATGGTGACCAAATTTCAAGGAGCTGGGACTTGTAGTTTTCTCGTAAAAAATACTTTTCAAATAATAAATTAAAAAATTCGCAAACTCTCGGCCGGTGGTTGAAAAAATCCGAAACGTGGTACGAGTGGTCCCGTGGCCCGTGGGCGGATGGTGACCAAATTTCAAGGAGCTGGGACTTGTAGTTTTCTCGTAAAAAATACATTTGAAAAAATAAATTAAAAAATTCGCAAAATCTCGGCCGGTGGTCGAAAAAATCCGAAACGTGGTACGAGTGGTCCCGTGGCCCGTGGGCGGATGGTGACCAAATTTCAAGGAGCTGGGACTTGTAGTTTTCTCGTAAAAAATACTTTTCAAATAATAAATTAAAAAATTCGCAAAATCTCGGCCGGTGGTCGAAAAAATCCGAAACGTGGTACGAGTGGTCCCGTGGCCCGTGGGCGGATGGTGACCAAATTTCAAGGAGCTGGGACTTGTAGTTTTCTCGTAAAAAATACATTTCAAATAATAAATTAAAAAATTCGCAAAATCTCGGCCGGTGGTCGAAAAAATCCGAAACGTGGTACGAGTGGTCCCGTGGCCCGTGGGCGGATGGTGACCAAATTTCAAGTTTTCCCGTAAAAAATACATTTCAAAAAATAAATTAAAAAATTCGCAAAATCTCGGCCGGTGGTCGAAAAAATCCGAAACGTGGTACGAGTGGTCCCGTGGCCCGTGGGCGGATGGTGACCAAATTTCAAGGAGCTGGGATTTGTAGTTTTCCCGTAAAAAATACATTTCAAAAAATAAATTAAAAAATTCGCAAAATCTCGGCCGGTGGTCGAAAAAATCCGAAACGTGGTACGAGTGGTCCCGTGGCCCGTGGGCGGATGGTGACCAAATTTCAAGGAGCTGGGATTTGTAGTTTTCCCGTAAAAAATACATTTCAAAAAATAAATTAAAAAATTCGCAAAATCTCGGCCGGTGGTCGAAAAAATCCGAAACGTGGTACGAGTGGTCCCGTGGCCCGTGGGCGGATGGTGACCAAATTTCAAGGAGCTGGGACTTGTAGTTTTCCCGTAAAAAATACTTTTCAAAAAATAAATTAAAAAATTCGCAAAATCTCGGCCGGTGGTCGAAAAAATCCGAAACGTGGTACGAGTGGTCCCGTGGCCCGTGGGCGGATGGTGACCAAATTTCAAGGAGCTGGGACTTGTAGTTTTCCCGTAAAAAATACATTTCAAAAAATAAATTAAAAAATTCGCAAAATCTCGGCCGGTGGTCGAAAAAATCCGAAACGTGGTACGAGTGGTCCCGTGGCCCGTGGGCGGATGGTGACCAAATTTCAAGGAGCTGGGACTTGTAGTTTTCCCGTAAAAAATACATTTCAAAAAATAAATTAAAAAATTCGCAAAATCTCGGCCGGTGGTCGAAAAAATCCGAAACGTGGTACGAGTGGTCCCGTGGCCCGTGGGCGGATGGTGACCAAATTTCAAGGAGCTGGGACTTGTAGTTTTCTCGTAAAAAATACTTTTCAAATAATAAATTAAAAAATTCGCAAACTCTCGGCCGGTGGTCGAAAAAATCCGAAACGTGGTACGAGTGGTCCCGTGGCCCGTGGGCGGATGGTGACCAAATTTCAAGGAGCTGGGACTTGTAGTTTTCTCGTAAAAAATACATTTGAAAAAATAAATTAAAAAATTCGCAAAATCTCGGCCGGTGGTCGAAAAAATCCGAAACGTGGTACGAGTGGTCCCGTGGCCCGTGGGCGGATGGTGACCAAATTTCAAGGAGCTGGGACTTGTAGTTTTCTCGTAAAAAATACTTTTCAAATAATAAATTAAAAAATTCGCAAACTCTCGGCCGGTGGTTGAAAAAATCCGAAACGTGGTACGAGTGGTCCCGTGGCCCGTGGGCGGATGGTGACCAAATTTCAAGGAGCTGGGACTTGTAGTTTTCTCGTAAAAAATACATTTGAAAAAATAAATTAAAAAATTCGCAAAATCTCGGCCGGTGGTCGAAAAAATCCGAAACGTGGTACGAGTGGTCCCGTGGCCCGTGGGCGGATGGTGACCAAATTTCAAGGAGCTGGGACTTGTAGTTTTCTCGTAAAAAATACTTTTCAAATAATAAATTAAAAAATTCGCAAAATCTCGGCCGGTGGTCGAAAAAATCCGAAACGTGGTACGAGTGGTCCCGTGGCCCGTGGGCGGATGGTGACCAAATTTCAAGGAGCTGGGACTTGTAGTTTTCTCGTAAAAAATACATTTCAAATAATAAATTTAAAAATTCGCAAAATCTCGGCCGGTGGTCGAAAAAATCCGAAACGTGGTACGAGTGGTCCCGTGGCCCGTGGGCGGATGGTGACCAAATTTCAAGGAGCTGAGACTTGTAGTTTTCTCGTAAAAAATACTTTTCAAATAATAAATTAAAAAATTCGCAAAATCTCGGCCGGTGGTCGAAAAAATCCGAAACGTGGTACGAGTGGTCCCGTGGCCCGTGGGCGGATGGTGACCAAATTTCAAGTTTTCCCGTAAAAAATACATTTCAAAAAATAAATTAAAAAATTCGCAAAATCTCGGCCGGTGGTCGAAAAAATCCGAAACGTGGTACGAGTGGTCCCGTGGCCCGTGGGCGGATGGTGACCAAATTTCAAGGAGCTGGGATTTGTAGTTTTCCCGTAAAAAATACATTTCAAAAAATAAATTAAAAAATTCGCAAAATCTCGGCCGGTGGTCGAAAAAATCCGAAACGTGGTACGAGTGGTCCCGTGGCCCGTGGGCGGATGGTGACCAAATTTCAAGGAGCTGGGACTTGTAGTTTTCCCGTAAAAAATACTTTTCAAATAATAAATTAAAAAATTCACAAAATCTCGGCCGGTGGTCGAAAAAATCCGAAACGTGGTACGAGTGGTCCCGTGGCCCGTGGGCGGATGGTGACCAAATTTCAAGGAGCTGGGACTTGTAGTTTTCTCGTAAAAAATACTTTTCAAATAATAAATTAAAAAATTCGCAAAATCTCGGCCGGTGGTCGAAAAATCCGAAACGTGGTACGAGTGGTCCCGTGGCCCGTGGGCGGATGGTGACCAAATTTCAAGGAGCTGGGACTTGTAGTTTTCTCGTAAAAAATACTTTTCAAAAAATAAATTAAAAAATTCGCAAAATCTCGGCCGGTGGTCGAAAAAATCCGAAACGTGGTACGAGTGGTCCCGTGGCCCGTGGGCGGATGGTGACCAAATTTCAAGTTTTCCCGTAAAAAATACATTTCAAAAAATAAATTAAAAAATTCGCAAAATCTCGGCCGGTGGTCGAAAAAATCCGAAACGTGGTACGAGTGGTCCCGTGGCCCGTGGGCGGATGGTGACCAAATTTCAAGGAGCTGGGACTTGTAGTTTTCCCGTAAAAAATACATTTCAAAAAATAAATTAAAAAATTCGCAAAATCTCGGCCGGTGGTCGAAAAAATCCGAAACGTGGTACGAGTGGTCCCGTGGCCCGTGGGCGGATGGTGACCAAATTTCAAGGAGCTGGGACTTGTAGTTTTCTCGTAAAAAATACTTTTCAAATAATAAATTAAAAAATTCGCAAACTCTCGGCCGGTGGTCGAAAAAATCCGAAACGTGGTACGAGTGGTCCCGTGGCCCGTGGGCGGATGGTGACCAAATTTCAAGGAGCTGGGACTTGTAGTTTTCTCGTAAAAAATACATTTGAAAAAATAAATTAAAAAATTCGCAAAATCTCGGCCGGTGGTCGAAAAAATCCGAAACGTGGTACGAGTGGTCCCGTGGCCCGTGGGCGGATGGTGACCAAATTTCAAGGAGCTGGGACTTGTAGTTTTCTCGTAAAAAATACTTTTCAAATAATAAATTAAAAAATTCGCAAACTCTCGGCCGGTGGTTGAAAAAATCCGAAACGTGGTACGAGTGGTCCCGTGGCCCGTGGGCGGATGGTGACCAAATTTCAAGGAGCTGGGACTTGTAGTTTTCTCGTAAAAAATACATTTGAAAAAATAAATTAAAAAATTCGCAAAATCTCGGCCGGTGGTCGAAAAAATCCGAAACGTGGTACGAGTGGTCCCGTGGCCCGTGGGCGGATGGTGACCAAATTTCAAGGAGCTGGGACTTGTAGTTTTCTCGTAAAAAATACTTTTCAAATAATAAATTAAAAAATTCGCAAAATCTCGGCCGGTGGTCGAAAAAATCCGAAACGTGGTACGAGTGGTCCCGTGGCCCGTGGGCGGATGGTGACCAAATTTCAAGGAGCTGGGACTTGTAGTTTTCTCGTAAAAAATACATTTCAAATAATAAATTAAAAAATTCGCAAAATCTCGGCCGGTGGTCGAAAAAATCCGAAACGTGGTACGAGTGGTCCCGTGGCCCGTGGGCGGATGGTGACCAAATTTCAAGGAGCTGAGACTTGTAGTTTTCTCGTAAAAAATACTTTTCAAATAATAAATTAAAAAATTCGCAAAATCTCGGCCGGTGGTCGAAAAAATCCGAAACGTGGTACGAGTGGTCCCGTGGCCCGTGGGCGGATGGTGACCAAATTTCAAGTTTTCCCGTAAAAAATACATTTCAAAAAATAAATTAAAAAATTCGCAAAATCTCGGCCGGTGGTCGAAAAAATCCGAAACGTGGTACGAGTGGTCCCGTGGCCCGTGGGCGGATGGTGACCAAATTTCAAGGAGCTGGGATTTGTAGTTTTCCCGTAAAAAATACATTTCAAAAAATAAATTAAAAAATTCGCAAAATCTCGGCCGGTGGTCGAAAAAATCCGAAACGTGGTACGAGTGGTCCCGTGGCCCGTGGGCGGATGGTGACCAAATTTCAAGGAGCTGGGATTTGTAGTTTTCCCGTAAAAAATACATTTCAAAAAATAAATTAAAAAATTCGCAAAATCTCGGCCGGTGGTCGAAAAAATCCGAAACGTGGTACGAGTGGTCCCGTGGCCCGTGGGCGGATGGTGACCAAATTTCAAGGAGCTGGGACTTGTAGTTTTCCCGTAAAAAATACTTTTCAAAAAATAAATTAAAAAATTCGCAAAATCTCGGCCGGTGGTCGAAAAAATCCGAAACGTGGTACGAGTGGTCCCGTGGCCCGTGGGCGGATGGTGACCAAATTTCAAGGAGCTGGGACTTGTAGTTTTCCCGTAAAAAATACATTTCAAAAAATAAATTAAAAAATTCGCAAAATCTCGGCCGGTGGTCGAAAAAATCCGAAACGTGGTACGAGTGGTCCCGTGGCCCGTGGGCGGATGGTGACCAAATTTCAAGGAGCTGGGACTTGTAGTTTTCTCGTAAAAAATACATTTCAAAAAATAAATTAAAAAATTCGCAAAATCTCGGCCGGTGGTCGAAAAAATCCGAAACGTGGTACGAGTGGTCCCGTGGCCCGTGGGCGGATGGTGACCAAATTTCAAGGAGCTGGGACTTGTAGTTTTCTCGTAAAAAATACATTTCAAAAAATAAATTAAAAAATTCGCAAAATCTCGGCCGGTGGTCGAAAAAATCCGAAACGTGGTACGAGTGGTCCCGTGGCCCGTGGGCAGATGGTGACCAAATTTCAAGTTTTCCCGTAAAAAATACATTTCAAAAAATAAATTAAAAAATTCGCAAAATCTCGGCCGGTGGTCGAAAAAATCCGAAACGTGGTACGAGTGGTCCCGTGGCCCGTGGGCGGATGGTGACCAAATTTCAAGGAGCTGGGATTTGTAGTTTTCCCGTAAAAAATACATTTCAAAAAATAAATTAAAAAATTCGCAAAATCTCGGCCGGTGGTCGAAAAAATCCGAAACGTGGTACGAGTGGTCCCGTGGCCCGTGGGCGGATGGTGACCAAATTTCAAGGAGCTGGGATTTGTAGTTTTCCCGTAAAAAATACATTTCAAAAAATAAATTAAAAAATTCGCAAAATCTCGGCCGGTGGTCGAAAAAATCCGAAACGTGGTACGAGTGGTCCCGTGGCCCGTGGGCGGATGGTGACCAAATTTCAAGGAGCTGGGACTTGTAGTTTTCCCGTAAAAAATACTTTTCAAAAAATAAATTAAAAAATTCGCAAAATCTCGGCCGGTGGTCGAAAAAATCCGAAACGTGGTACGAGTGGTCCCGTGGCCCGTGGGCGGATGGTGACCAAATTTCAAGGAGCTGGGACTTGTAGTTTTCCCGTAAAAAATACATTTCAAAAAATAAATTAAAAAATTCGCAAAATCTCGGCCGGTGGTCGAAAAAATCCGAAACGTGGTACGAGTGGTCCCGTGGCCCGTGGGCGGATGGTGACCAAATTTCAAGGAGCTGGGACTTGTAGTTTTCTCGTAAAAAATACATTTCAAAAAATAAATTAAAAAATTCGCAAAATCTCGGCCGGTGGTCGAAAAAATCCGAAACGTGGTACGAGTGGTCCCGTGGCCCGTGGGCGGATGGTGACCAAATTTCAAGGAGCTGGGACTTGTAGTTTTCTCGTAAAAAATACATTTCAAAAAATAAATTAAAAAATTCGCAAAATCTCGGCCGGTGGTCGAAAAAATCCGAAACGTGGTACGAGTGGTCCCGTGGCCCGTGGGCGGATGGTGACCAAATTTCAAGGAGCTGGGACTTGTAGTTTTCCCGTAAAAAATACATTTCAAAAAATAAATTAAAAAATTCGCAAACTCTCGGCCGGTGGTCGAAAAAATCCGAAACGTGGTACGAGTGGTCCCGTGGCCCGTGGGCGGATGGTGACCAAATTTCAAGGAGCTGGGACTTGTAGTTTTCCCGTAAAAAATACATTTCAAAAAATAAATTAAAAAATTCGCAAACTCTCGGCCGGTGGTCGAAAAAATCCGAAACGTGGTACGAGTGGTCCCGTGGCCCGTGGGCGGATGGTGACCAAATTTCAAGTTTTCCCGTAAAAAATACATTTCAAAAAATAAATTAAAAAATTCGCAAAATCTCGGCCGGTGGTCGAAAAAATCCGAAACGTGGTACGAGTGGTCCCGTGGCCCGTGGGCGGATGGTGACCAAATTTCAAGGAGCTGGGACTTGTAGTTTTCCCGTAAAAAATACATTTCAAAAAATAAATTAAAAAATTCGCAAAATCTCGGCCGGTGGTTGAAAAAATCCGAAACGTGGTACGAGTGGTCCCGTGGCCCGTGGGCGGATGGTGACCAAATTTCAAGGAGCTGGGACTTGTAGTTTTCTCGTAAAAAATACTTTTCAAATAATAAATTAAAAAATTCGCAAACTCTCGGCCGGTGGTCGAAAAAATCCGAAACGTGGTACGAGTGGTCCCGTGGCCCGTGGGCGGATGGTGACCAAATTTCAAGGAGCTGGGACTTGTAGTTTTCCCGTAAAAAATACTTTTCAAATAATAAATTAAAAAATTCACAAAATCTCGGCCGGTGGTCGAAAAAATCCGAAACGTGGTACGAGTGGTCCCGTGGCCCGTGGGCGGATGGTGACCAAATTTCAAGGAGCTGGGACTTGTAGTTTTCCCGTAAAAAATACTTTTCAAAAAATAAATTAAAAAATTCGCAAAATCTCGGCCGGTGGTCGAAAAAATCCGAAACGTGGTACGAGTGGTCCCGTGGCCCGTGGGCGGATGGTGACCAAATTTCAAGGAGCTGGGACTTGTAGTTTTCTCGTAAAAAATACTTTTCAAATAATAAATTAAAAAATTCGCAAAATCTCGGCCGGTGGTCGAAAAATCCGAAACGTGGTACGAGTGGTCCCGTGGCCCGTGGGCGGATGGTGACCAAATTTCAAGGAGCTGGGACTTGTAGTTTTCTCGTAAAAAATACTTTTCAAAAAATAAATTAAAAAATTCGCAAAATCTCGGCCGGTGGTCGAAAAAATCCGAAACGTGGTACGAGTGGTCCCGTGGCCCGTGGGCGGATGGTGACCAAATTTCAAGTTTTCCCGTAAAAAATACATTTCAAAAAATAAATTAAAAAATTCGCAAAATCTCGGCCGGTGGTCGAAAAAATCCGAAACGTGGTACGAGTGGTCCCGTGGCCCGTGGGCGGATGGTGACCAAATTTCAAGGAGCTGGGACTTGTAGTTTTCCCGTAAAAAATACATTTCAAAAAATAAATTAAAAAATTCGCAAAATCTCGGCCGGTGGTCGAAAAAATCCGAAACGTGGTACGAGTGGTCCCGTGGCCCGTGGGCGGATGGTGACCAAATTTCAAGGAGCTGGGACTTGTAGTTTTCTCGTAAAAAATACTTTTCAAATAATAAATTAAAAAATTCGCAAACTCTCGGCCGGTGGTCGAAAAAATCCGAAACGTGGTACGAGTGGTCCCGTGGCCCGTGGGCGGATGGTGACCAAATTTCAAGGAGCTGGGACTTGTAGTTTTCTCGTAAAAAATACATTTGAAAAAATAAATTAAAAAATTCGCAAAATCTCGGCCGGTGGTCGAAAAAATCCGAAACGTGGTACGAGTGGTCCCGTGGCCCGTGGGCGGATGGTGACCAAATTTCAAGGAGCTGGGACTTGTAGTTTTCTCGTAAAAAATACTTTTCAAATAATAAATTAAAAAATTCGCAAACTCTCGGCCGGTGGTTGAAAAAATCCGAAACGTGGTACGAGTGGTCCCGTGGCCCGTGGGCGGATGGTGACCAAATTTCAAGGAGCTGGGACTTGTAGTTTTCTCGTAAAAAATACATTTGAAAAAATAAATTAAAAAATTCGCAAAATCTCGGCCGGTGGTCGAAAAAATCCGAAACGTGGTACGAGTGGTCCCGTGGCCCGTGGGCGGATGGTGACCAAATTTCAAGGAGCTGGGACTTGTAGTTTTCTCGTAAAAAATACTTTTCAAATAATAAATTAAAAAATTCGCAAAATCTCGGCCGGTGGTCGAAAAAATCCGAAACGTGGTACGAGTGGTCCCGTGGCCCGTGGGCGGATGGTGACCAAATTTCAAGGAGCTGGGACTTGTAGTTTTCTCGTAAAAAATACATTTCAAATAATAAATTAAAAAATTCGCAAAATCTCGGCCGGTGGTCGAAAAAATCCGAAACGTGGTACGAGTGGTCCCGTGGCCCGTGGGCGGATGGTGACCAAATTTCAAGGAGCTGAGACTTGTAGTTTTCTCGTAAAAAATACTTTTCAAATAATAAATTAAAAAATTCGCAAAATCTCGGCCGGTGGTCGAAAAAATCCGAAACGTGGTACGAGTGGTCCCGTGGCCCGTGGGCGGATGGTGACCAAATTTCAAGTTTTCCCGTAAAAAATACATTTCAAAAAATAAATTAAAAAATTCGCAAAATCTCGGCCGGTGGTCGAAAAAATCCGAAACGTGGTACGAGTGGTCCCGTGGCCCGTGGGCGGATGGTGACCAAATTTCAAGGAGCTGGGATTTGTAGTTTTCCCGTAAAAAATACATTTCAAAAAATAAATTAAAAAATTCGCAAAATCTCGGCCGGTGGTCGAAAAAATCCGAAACGTGGTACGAGTGGTCCCGTGGCCCGTGGGCGGATGGTGACCAAATTTCAAGGAGCTGGGACTTGTAGTTTTCTCGTAAAAAATACTTTTCAAATAATAAATTAAAAAATTCACAAAATCTCGGCTGGTGGTCGAAAAAATCCGAAACGTGGTACGAGTGGTCCCGTGGCCCGTGGGCGGATGGTGACCAAATTTCAAGGAGCTGGGACTTGTAGTTTTCCCGTAAAAAATACTTTTCAAAAAATAAATTAAAAAATTCGCAAAATCTCGGCCGGTGGTCGAAAAAATCCGAAACGTGGTACGAGTGGTCCCGTGGCCCGTGGGCGGATGGTGACCAAATTTCAAGGAGCTGGGACTTGTAGTTTTCTCGTAAAAAATACTTTTCAAATAATAAATTAAAAAATTCGCAAAATCTCGGCCGGTGGTCGAAAAATCCGAAACGTGGTACGAGTGGTCCCGTGGCCCGTGGGCGGATGGTGACCAAATTTCAAGGAGCTGGGACTTGTAGTTTTCTCGTAAAAAATACTTTTCAAATAATAAATTAAAAAATTCGCAAACTCTCGGCCGGTGGTTGAAAAAATCCGAAACGTGGTACGAGTGGTCCCGTGGCCCGTGGGCGGATGGTGACCAAATTTCAAGGAGCTGGGACTTGTAGTTTTCTCGTAAAAAATACATTTGAAAAAATAAATTAAAAAATTCGCAAAATCTCGGCCGGTGGTCGAAAAAATCCGAAACGTGGTACGAGTGGTCCCGTGGCCCGTGGGCGGATGGTGACCAAATTTCAAGGAGCTGGGACTTGTAGTTTTCTCGTAAAAAATACTTTTCAAATAATAAATTAAAAAATTCGCAAAATCTCGGCCGGTGGTCGAAAAAATCCGAAACGTGGTACGAGTGGTCCCGTGGCCCGTGGGCGGATGGTGACCAAATTTCAAGGAGCTGGGACTTGTAGTTTTCTCGTAAAAAATACATTTCAAATAATAAATTAAAAAATTCGCAAAATCTCGGCCGGTGGTCGAAAAAATCCGAAACGTGGTACGAGTGGTCCCGTGGCCCGTGGGCGGATGGTGACCAAATTTCAAGGAGCTGAGACTTGTAGTTTTCTCGTAAAAAATACTTTTCAAATAATAAATTAAAAAATTCGCAAAATCTCGGCCGGTGGTCGAAAAAATCCGAAACGTGGTACGAGTGGTCCCGTGGCCCGTGGGCGGATGGTGACCAAATTTCAAGTTTTCCCGTAAAAAATACATTTCAAAAAATAAATTAAAAAATTCGCAAAATCTCGGCCGGTGGTCGAAAAAATCCGAAACGTGGTACGAGTGGTCCCGTGGCCCGTGGGCGGATGGTGACCAAATTTCAAGGAGCTGGGATTTGTAGTTTTCCCGTAAAAAATACATTTCAAAAAATAAATTAAAAAATTCGCAAAATCTCGGCCGGTGGTCGAAAAAATCCGAAACGTGGTACGAGTGGTCCCGTGGCCCGTGGGCGGATGGTGACCAAATTTCAAGGAGCTGGGATTTGTAGTTTTCCCGTAAAAAATACATTTCAAAAAATAAATTAAAAAATTCGCAAAATCTCGGCCGGTGGTCGAAAAAATCCGAAACGTGGTACGAGTGGTCCCGTGGCCCGTGGGCGGATGGTGACCAAATTTCAAGGAGCTGGGACTTGTAGTTTTCCCGTAAAAAATACTTTTCAAAAAATAAATTAAAAAATTCGCAAAATCTCGGCCGGTGGTCGAAAAAATCCGAAACGTGGTACGAGTGGTCCCGTGGCCCGTGGGCGGATGGTGACCAAATTTCAAGGAGCTGGGACTTGTAGTTTTCCCGTAAAAAATACATTTCAAAAAATAAATTAAAAAATTCGCAAAATCTCGGCCGGTGGTCGAAAAAATCCGAAACGTGGTACGAGTGGTCCCGTGGCCCGTGGGCGGATGGTGACCAAATTTCAAGGAGCTGGGACTTGTAGTTTTCTCGTAAAAAATACATTTCAAAAAATAAATTAAAAAATTCGCAAAATCTCGGCCGGTGGTCGAAAAAATCCGAAACGTGGTACGAGTGGTCCCGTGGCCCGTGGGCGGATGGTGACCAAATTTCAAGGAGCTGGGACTTGTAGTTTTCCCGTAAAAAATACATTTCAAAAAATAAATTAAAAAATTCGCAAACTCTCGGCCGGTGGTCGAAAAAATCCGAAACGTGGTACGAGTGGTCCCGTGGCCCGTGGGCGGATGGTGACCAAATTTCAAGGAGCTGGGACTTGTAGTTTTCCCGTAAAAAATACATTTCAAAAAATAAATTAAAAAATTCGCAAAATCTCGGCCGGTGGTCGAAAAAATCCGAAACGTGGTACGAGTGGTCCCGTGGCCCGTGGGCGGATGGTGACCAAATTTCAAGGAGCTGGGACTTGTAGTTTTCCCGTAAAAAATACTTTTCAAATAATAAATTAAAAAATTCGCAAAATCTCGGCCGGTGGTCGAAAAAATCCGAAACGTGGTACGAGTGGTCCCGTGGCCCGTGGGCGGATGGTGACCAAATTTCAAGGAGCTGGGACTTGTAGTTTTCCCGTAAAAAATACATTTCAAAAAATAAATTAAAAAATTCGCAAAATCTCGGCCGGTGGTCGAAAAAATCCGAAACGTGGTACGAGTGGTCCCGTGGCCCGTGGGCGGATGGTGACCAAATTTCAAGGAGCTGGGACTTGTAGTTTTCCCGTAAAAAATACATTTCAAAAAATAAATTAAAAAATTCGCAAAATCTCGGCCGGTGGTCGAAAAAATCCGAAACGTGGTACGAGTGGTCCCGTGGCCCGTGGGCGGATGGTGACCAAATTTCAAGGAGCTGGGACTTGTAGTTTTCCCGTAAAAAATACATTTCAAAAAATAAATTAAAAAATTCGCAAAATCTCGGCCGGTGGTCGAAAAAATCCGAAACGTGGTACGAGTGGTCCCGTGGCCCGTGGGCGGATGGTGACCAAATTTCAAGGAGCTGGGACTTGTAGTTTTCTCGTAAAAAATACATTTCAAAAAATAAATTAAAAAATTCGCAAAATCTCGGCCGGTGGTCGAAAAAATCCGAAACGTGGTACGAGTGGTCCCGTGGCCCGTGGGCGGATGGTGACCAAATTTCAAGGAGCTGGGACTTGTAGTTTTCCCGTAAAAAATACTTTTCAAAAAATAAATTAAAAAATTCGCAAAATCTCGGCCGGTGGTCGAAAAAATCCGAAACGTGGTACGAGTGGTCCCGTGGCCCGTGGGCGGATGGTGACCAAATTTCAAGGAGCTGGGACTTGTAGTTTTCTCGTAAAAAATACTTTTCAAATAATAAATTAAAAAATTCGCAAAATCTCGGCCGGTGGTCGAAAAATCCGAAACGTGGTACGAGTGGTCCCGTGGCCCGTGGGCGGATGGTGACCAAATTTCAAGGAGCTGGGACTTGTAGTTTTCTCGTAAAAAATACTTTTCAAATAATAAATTAAAAAATTCGCAAACTCTCGGCCGGTGGTTGAAAAAATCCGAAACGTGGTACGAGTGGTCCCGTGGCCCGTGGGCGGATGGTGACCAAATTTCAAGGAGCTGGGACTTGTAGTTTTCTCGTAAAAAATACATTTGAAAAAATAAATTAAAAAATTCGCAAAATCTCGGCCGGTGGTCGAAAAAATCCGAAACGTGGTACGAGTGGTCCCGTGGCCCGTGGGCGGATGGTGACCAAATTTCAAGGAGCTGGGACTTGTAGTTTTCTCGTAAAAAATACTTTTCAAATAATAAATTAAAAAATTCGCAAAATCTCGGCCGGTGGTCGAAAAAATCCGAAACGTGGTACGAGTGGTCCCGTGGCCCGTGGGCGGATGGTGACCAAATTTCAAGGAGCTGGGACTTGTAGTTTTCTCGTAAAAAATACATTTCAAATAATAAATTAAAAAATTCGCAAAATCTCGGCCGGTGGTCGAAAAAATCCGAAACGTGGTACGAGTGGTCCCGTGGCCCGTGGGCGGATGGTGACCAAATTTCAAGGAGCTGAGACTTGTAGTTTTCTCGTAAAAAATACTTTTCAAATAATAAATTAAAAAATTCGCAAAATCTCGGCCGGTGGTCGAAAAAATCCGAAACGTGGTACGAGTGGTCCCGTGGCCCGTGGGCGGATGGTGACCAAATTTCAAGTTTTCCCGTAAAAAATACATTTCAAAAAATAAATTAAAAAATTCGCAAAATCTCGGCCGGTGGTCGAAAAAATCCGAAACGTGGTACGAGTGGTCCCGTGGCCCGTGGGCGGATGGTGACCAAATTTCAAGGAGCTGGGATTTGTAGTTTTCCCGTAAAAAATACATTTCAAAAAATAAATTAAAAAATTCGCAAAATCTCGGCCGGTGGTCGAAAAAATCCGAAACGTGGTACGAGTGGTCCCGTGGCCCGTGGGCGGATGGTGACCAAATTTCAAGGAGCTGGGATTTGTAGTTTTCCCGTAAAAAATACATTTCAAAAAATAAATTAAAAAATTCGCAAAATCTCGGCCGGTGGTCGAAAAAATCCGAAACGTGGTACGAGTGGTCCCGTGGCCCGTGGGCGGATGGTGACCAAATTTCAAGGAGCTGGGACTTGTAGTTTTCCCGTAAAAAATACTTTTCAAAAAATAAATTAAAAAATTCGCAAAATCTCGGCCGGTGGTCGAAAAAATCCGAAACGTGGTACGAGTGGTCCCGTGGCCCGTGGGCGGATGGTGACCAAATTTCAAGGAGCTGGGACTTGTAGTTTTCCCGTAAAAAATACATTTCAAAAAATAAATTAAAAAATTCGCAAAATCTCGGCCGGTGGTCGAAAAAATCCGAAACGTGGTACGAGTGGTCCCGTGGCCCGTGGGCGGATGGTGACCAAATTTCAAGGAGCTGGGACTTGTAGCTTTCCCGTAAAAAATACTTTTCAAATAATAAATTAAAAAATTCGCAAAATCTCGGCCGGTGGTCGAAAAAATCCGAAACGTGGTACGAGTGGTCCCGTGGCCCGTGGGCGGATGGTGACCAAATTTCAAGGAGCTGGGACTTGTAGCTTTCCCGTAAAAAATACTTTTCAAATAATAAATTAAAAAATTCGCAAAATCTCGGCCGGTGGTCGAAAAAATCCGAAACGTGGTACGAGTGGTCCCGTGGCCCGTGGGCGGATGGTGACCAAATTTCAAGGAGCTGGGACTTGTAGCTTTCCCGTAAAAAATACTTTTCAAATAATAAATTAAAAAATTCGCAAAATCTCGGCCGGTGGTCGAAAAAATCCGAAACGTGGTACGAGTGGTCCCGTGGCCCGTGGGCGGATGGTGACCAAATTTCAAGGAGCTGGGACTTGTAGCTTTCCCGTAAAAAATACTTTTCAAATAATAAATTAAAAAATTCGCAAAATCTCGGCCGGTGGTCGAAAAAATCCGAAACGTGGTACGAGTGGTCCCGTGGCCCGTGGGCGGATGGTGACCAAATTTCAAGGAGCTGGGACTTGTAGCTTTCCCGTAAAAAATACATTTCAAAAAATAAATTAAAAAATTCGCAAAATCTCGGCCGGTGGTCGAAAAAATCCGAAACGTGGTACGAGTGGTCCCGTGGCCCGTGGGCGGATGGTGACCAAATTTCAAGGAGCTGGGACTTGTAGCTTTCCCGTAAAAAATACATTTCAAAAAATAAATTAAAAAATTCGCAAAATCTCGGCCGGTGGTCGAAAAAATCCGAAACGTGGTACGAGTGGTCCCGTGGCCCGTGGGCGGATGGTGACCAAATTTCAAGGAGCTGGGACTTGTAGTTTTCCCGTAAAAAATACATTTCAAAAAATAAATTAAAAAATTCGCAAAATCTCGGCCGGTGGTCGAAAAAATCCGAAACGAGGTACGAGTGGTCCCGTGGCCCGTGGGCGGATGGTGACCAAATTTCAAGGAGCTGGGACTTGTAGTTTTCCCGTAAAAAATACATTTCAAAAAATAAATTAAAAAATTCGCAAAATCTCGGCCGGTGGTCGAAAAAATCCGAAACGTGGTACGAGTGGTCCCGTGGCCCGTGGGCGGATGGTGACCAAATTTCAAGGAGCTGGGACTTGTAGTTTTCCCGTAAAAAATACATTTCAAAAAATAAATTAAAAAATTCGCAAAATCTCGGCCGGTGGTCGAAAAAATCCGAAACGTGGTACGAGTGGTCCCGTGGCCCGTGGGCGGATGGTGACCAAATTTCAAGGAGCTGGGACTTGTAGTTTTCCCGTAAAAAATACATTTCAAAAAATAAATTAAAAAATTCGCAAAATCTCGGCCGGTGGTCGAAAAAATCCGAAACGAGGTACGAGTGGTCCCGTGGCCCGTGGGCGGATGGTGACCAAATTTCAAGGAGCTGGGACTTGTAGTTTTCCCGTAAAAAATACATTTCAAATAATAAATTAAAAAATTCGCAAAATCTCGGCCGGTGGTCGAAAAAATCCGAAACGTGGTACGAGTGGTCCCGTGGCCCGTGGGCGGATGGTGACCAAATTTCAAGGAGCTGGGACTTGTAGTTTTCCCGTAAAAAATACATTTCAAAAAATAAATTTAAAAATTCGCAAAATCTCGGCCGGTGGTCGAAAAAATCCGAAACGTGGTACGAGTGGTCCCGTGGCCCGTGGGCGGATGGTGACCAAATTTCAAGGAGCTGGGACTTGTAGTTTTCCCGTAAAAAATACATTTCAAAAAATAAATTTAAAAATTCGCAAAATCTCGGCCGGTGGTCGAAAAAATCCGAAACGTGGTACGAGTGGTCCCGTGGCCCGTGGGCGGATGGTGACCAAATTTCAAGGAGCTGGGACTTGTAGTTTTCTCGTAAAAAATACATTTCAAAAAATAAATTAAAAAATTCGCAAAATCTCGGCCGGTGGTCGAAAAAATCCGAAACGAGGTACGAGTGGTCCCGTGGCCCGTGGGCGGACGGTGACCAAATTTCAAGGAGCTGGGACTTGTAGTTTTCCCGTAAAAAATACATTTCAAAAAATAAATTAAAAAATTCGCAAAATCTCGGCCGGTGGTCGAAAAAATCCGAAACGAGGTACGAGTGGTCCCGTGGCCCGTGGGCGGACGGTGACCAAATTTCAAGGAGCTGGGACTTGTAGTTTTCCCGTAAAAAATACATTTCAAAAAATAAATTAAAAAATTCGCAAAATCTCGGCCGGTGGTCGAAAAAATCCGAAACGTGGTACGAGTGGTCCCGTGGCCCGTGGGCGGACGGTGACCAAATTTCAAGGAGCTGGGACTTGTAGTTTTCCCGTAAAAAATACATTTCAAAAAATAAATTAAAAAATTCGCAAAATCTCGGCCGGTGGTCGAAAAAATCCGAAACGTGGTACGAGTGGTCCCGTGGCCCGTGGGCGGACGGTGACCAAATTTCAAGGAGCTGGGACTTGTAGTTTTCCCGTAAAAAATACATTTCAAAAAATAAATTAAAAAATTCGCAAAATCTCGGCCGGTGGTCGAAAAAATCCGAAACGTGGTACGAGTGGTCCCGTGGCCCGTGGGCGGACGGTGACCAAATTTCAAGGAGCTGGGACTTGTAGTTTTCCCGTAAAAAATACATTTCAAAAAATAAATTAAAAAATTCGCAAAATCTCGGCCGGTGGTCGAAAAAATCCGAAACGTGGTACGAGTGGTCCCGTGGCCCGTGGGCGGACGGTGACCAAATTTCAAGGAGCTGGGACTTGTAGTTTTCTCGTAAAAAATACATTTCAAAAAATAAATTAAAAAATTCGCAAAATCTCGGCCGGTGGTCGAAAAAATCCGAAACGAGGTACGAGTGGTCCCGTGGCCCGTGGGCGGATGGTGACCAAATTTCAAGGAGCTGGGACTTGTAGTTTTCCCGTAAAAAATACATTTCAAAAAATAAATTAAAAAATTCGCAAAATCTCGGCCGGTGGTCGAAAAAATCCGAAACGTGGTACGAGTGGTCCCGTGGCCCGTGGGCGGATGGTGACCAAATTTCAAGGAGCTGGGACTTGTAGTTTTCCCGTAAAAAATACTTTTCAAATAATAAATTAAAAAATTCGCAAAATCTCGGCCGGTGGTCGAAAAAATCCGAAACGTGGTACGAGTGGTCCCGTGGCCCGTGGGCGGATGGTGACCAAATTTCAAGGAGCTGGGACTTGTAGTTTTCCCGTAAAAAATACTTTTCAAAAAATAAATTAAAAAATTCGCAAAATCTCGGCCGGTGGTCGAAAAAATCCGAAACGTGGTACGAGTGGTCCCGTGGCCCGTGGGCGGATGGTGACCAAATTTCAAGGAGCTGGGACTTGTAGTTTTCCCGTAAAAAATACTTTTCAAATAATAAATTAAAAAATTCGCAAAATCTCGGCCGGTGGTCGAAAAAATCCGAAACGTGGTACGAGTGGTCCCGTGGCCCGTGGGCGGATGGTGACCAAATTTCAAGGAGCTGGGACTTGTAGTTTTCCCGTAAAAAATACATTTCAAAAAATAAATTAAAAAATTCGCAAAATCTCGGCCGGTGGTCGAAAAAATCCGAAACGTGGTACGAGTGGTCCCGTGGCCCGTGGGCGGATGGTGACCAAATTTCAAGGAGCTGGGACTTGTAGTTTTCCCGTAAAAAATACATTTCAAATAATAAATTAAAAAATTCGCAAAATCTCGGCCGGTGGTCGAAAAAATCCGAAACGTGGTACGAGTGGTCCCGTGGCCCGTGGGCGGATGGTGACCAAATTTCAAGGAGCTGGGACTTGTAGTTTTCCCGTAAAAAATACATTTCAAATAATAAATTAAAAAATTCGCAAAATCTCGGCCGGTGGTCGAAAAAATCCGAAACGTGGTACGAGTGGTCCCGTGGCCCGTGGGCGGATGGTGACCAAATTTCAAGGAGCTGGGACTTGTAGTTTTCCCGTAAAAAATACATTTCAAATAACAAATTAAAAAATTCGCAAAATCTCGGCCGGTGGTCGAAAAAATCCGAAACGTGGTACGAGTGGTCCCGTGGCCCGTGGGCGGATGGTGACCAAATTTCAAGGAGCTGGGACTTGTAGTTTTCCCGTAAAAAATACATTTCAAAAAACAAATTAAAAAATTCGCAAAATCTCGGCCGGTGGTCGAAAAAATCCGAAACGTGGTACGAGTGGTCCCGTGGCCCGTGGGCGGATGGTGACCAAATTTCAAGGAGCTGGGACTTGTAGTTTTCCCGTAAAAAATACATTTCAAAAAACAAATTAAAAAATTCGCAAAATCTCGGCCGGTGGTCGAAAAAATCCGAAACGTGGTACGAGTGGTCCCGTGGCCCGTGGGCGGATGGTGACCAAATTTCAAGGAGCTGGGACTTGTAGTTTTCCCGTAAAAAATACATTTCAAAAAATAAATTAAAAAATTCGCAAAATCTCGGCCGGTGGTCGAAAAAATCCGAAACGTGGTACGAGTGGTCCCGTGGCCCGTGGGCGGATGGTGACCAAATTTCAAGGAGCTGGGACTTGTAGTTTTCCCGTAAAAAATACATTTCAAAAAATAAATTAAAAAATTCGCAAAATCTCGGCCGGTGGTCGAAAAAATCCGAAACGTGGTACGAGTGGTCCCGTGGCCCGTGGGCGGATGGTGACCAAATTTCAAGGAGCTGGGACTTGTAGTTTTCCCGTAAAAAATACATTTCAAAAAATAAATTAAAAAATTCGCAAAATCTCGGCCGGTGGTCGAAAAAATCCGAAACGTGGTACGAGTGGTCCCGTGGCCCGTGGGCGGATGGTGACCAAATTTCAAGGAGCTGGGACTTGTAGTTTTCCCGTAAAAAATACATTTCAAAAAATAAATTAAAAAATTCGCAAAATCTCGGCCGGTGGTCGAAAAAATCCGAAACGTGGTACGAGTGGTCCCGTGGCCCGTGGGCGGATGGTGACCAAATTTCAAGGAGCTGGGACTTGTAGTTTTCCCGTAAAAAATACATTTCAAAAAATAAATTAAAAAATTCGCAAAATCTCGGCCGGTGGTCGAAAAAATCCGAAACGTGGTACGAGTGGTCCCGTGGCCCGTGGGCGGATGGTGACCAAATTTCAAGGAGCTGGGACTTGTAGTTTTCCCGTAAAAAATACATTTCAAAAAATAAATTAAAAAATTCGCAAAATCTCGGCCGGTGGTCGAAAAAATCCGAAACGTGGTACGAGTGGTCCCGTGGCCCGTGGGCGGATGGTGACCAAATTTCAAGGAGCTGGGACTTGTAGTTTTCCCGTAAAAAATACATTTCAAATAACAAATTAAAAAATTCGCAAAATCTCGGCCGGTGGTCGAAAAAATCCGAAACGTGGTACGAGTGGTCCCGTGGCCCGTGGGCGGATGGTGACCAAATTTCAAGGAGCTGGGACTTGTAGTTTTCCCGTAAAAAATACATTTCAAATAACAAATTAAAAAATTCGCAAAATCTCGGCCGGTGGTCGAAAAAATCCGAAACGTGGTACGAGTGGTCCCGTGGCCCGTGGGCGGATGGTGACCAAATTTCAAGGAGCTGGGACTTGTAGTTTTCCCGTAAAAAATACATTTCAAATAACAAATTAAAAAATTCGCAAAATCTCGGCCGGTGGTCGAAAAAATCCGAAACGTGGTACGAGTGGTCCCGTGGCCCGTGGGCGGATGGTGACCAAATTTCAAGGAGCTGGGACTTGTAGTTTTCCCGTAAAAAATACATTTCAAAAAATAAATTAAAAAATTCGCAAAATCTCGGCCGGTGGTCGAAAAAATCCGAAACGTGGTACGAGTGGTCCCGTGGCCCGTGGGCGGATGGTGACCAAATTTCAAGGAGCTGGGACTTGTAGTTTTCCCGTAAAAAATACATTTCAAAAAATAAATTAAAAAATTCGCAAAATCTCGGCCGGTGGTTGAAAAAATCCGAAACGTGGTACGAGTGGTCCCGTGGCCCGTGGGCGGATGGTGACCAAATTTCAAGGAGCTGGGACTTGTAGTTTTCCCGTAAAAAATACATTTCAAAAAATAAATTAAAAAATTCGCAAAATCTCGGCCGGTGGTTGAAAAAATCCGAAACGTGGTACGAGTGGTCCCGTGGCCCGTGGGCGGATGGTGACCAAATTTCAAGGAGCTGGGACTTGTAGTTTTCCCGTAAAAAATACATTTCAAAAAATAAATTAAAAAATTCGCAAAATCTCGGCCGGTGGTCGAAAAAATCCGAAACGTGGTACGAGTGGTCCCGTGGCCCGTGGGCGGATGGTGACCAAATTTCAAGGAGCTGGGACTTGTAGTTTTCCCGTAAAAAATACATTTCAAAAAATAAATTAAAAAATTCGCAAAATCTCGGCCGGTGGTCGAAAAAATCCGAAACGTGGTACGAGTGGTCCCGTGGCCCGTGGGCGGATGGTGACCAAATTTCAAGGAGCTGGGACTTGTAGTTTTCCCGTAAAAAATACATTTCAAAAAATAAATTAAAAAATTCGCAAAATCTCGGCCGGTGGTCGAAAAAATCCGAAACGTGGTACGAGTGGTCCCGTGGCCCGTGGGCGGATGGTGACCAAATTTCAAGGAGCTGGGACTTGTAGTTTTCCCGTAAAAAATACATTTCAAATAACAAATTAAAAAATTCGCAAAATCTCGGCCGGTGGTCGAAAAAATCCGAAACGTGGTACGAGTGGTCCCGTGGCCCGTGGGCGGATGGTGACCAAATTTCAAGGAGCTGGGACTTGTAGTTTTCCCGTAAAAAATACATTTCAAAAAATAAATTAAAAAATTCGCAAAATCTCGGCCGGTGGTCGAAAAAATCCGAAACGTGGTACGAGTGGTCCCGTGGCCCGTGGGCGGATGGTGACCAAATTTCAAGGAGCTGGGACTTGTAGTTTTCCCGTAAAAAATACATTTCAAAAAATAAATTAAAAAATTCGCAAAATCTCGGCCGGTGGTCGAAAAAATCCGAAACGTGGTACGAGTGGTCCCGTGGCCCGTGGGCGGATGGTGACCAAATTTCAAGGAGCTGGGACTTGTAGTTTTCCCGTAAAAAATACATTTCAAAAAATAAATTAAAAAATTCGCAAAATCTCGGCCGGTGGTCGAAAAAATCCGAAACGTGGTACGAGTGGTCCCGTGGCCCGTGGGCGGATGGTGACCAAATTTCAAGGAGCTGGGACTTGTAGTTTTCCCGTAAAAAATACATTTCAAAAAATAAATTAAAAAATTCGCAAAATCTCGGCCGGTGGTCGAAAAAATCCGAAACGTGGTACGAGTGGTCCCGTGGCCCGTGGGCGGATGGTGACCAAATTTCAAGGAGCTGGGACTTGTAGTTTTCCCGTAAAAAATACATTTCAAAAAATAAATTAAAAAATTCGCAAAATCTCGGCCGGTGGTCGAAAAAATCCGAAACGTGGTACGAGTGGTCCCGTGGCCCGTGGGCGGATGGTGACCAAATTTCAAGGAGCTGGGACTTGTAGTTTTCCCGTAAAAAATACATTTCAAAAAATAAATTAAAAAATTCGCAAAATCTCGGCCGGTGGTCGAAAAAATCCGAAACGTGGTACGAGTGGTCCCGTGGCCCGTGGGCGGATGGTGACCAAATTTCAAGGAGCTGGGACTTGTAGTTTTCCCGTAAAAAATACATTTCAAAAAATAAATTAAAAAATTCGCAAAATCTCGGCCGGTGGTCGAAAAAATCCGAAACGTGGTACGAGTGGTCCCGTGGCCCGTGGGCGGATGGTGACCAAATTTCAAGGAGCTGGGACTTGTAGTTTTCCCGTAAAAAATACATTTCAAAAAATAAATTAAAAAATTCGCAAAATCTCGGCCGGTGGTCGAAAAAATCCGAAACGTGGTACGAGTGGTCCCGTGGCCCGTGGGCGGATGGTGACCAAATTTCAAGGAGCTGGGACTTGTAGTTTTCCCGTAAAAAATACATTTCAAAAAATAAATTAAAAAATTCGCAAAATCTCGGCCGGTGGTCGAAAAAATCCGAAACGTGGTACGAGTGGTCCCGTGGCCCGTGGGCGGATGGTGACCAAATTTCAAGGAGCTGGGACTTGTAGTTTTCCCGTAAAAAATACATTTCAAAAAATAAATTAAAAAATTCGCAAAATCTCGGCCGGTGGTCGAAAAAATCCGAAACGTGGTACGAGTGGTCCCGTGGCCTGTGGGCGGATGGTGACCAAATTTCAAGGAGCTGGGACTTGTAGTTTTCCCGTAAAAAATACATTTCAAATAACAAATTAAAAAATTCGCAAAATCTCGGCCGGTGGTCGAAAAAATCCGAAACGTGGTACGAGTGGTCCCGTGGCCCGTGGGCGGATGGTGACCAAATTTCAAGGAGCTGGGACTTGTAGTTTTCCCGTAAAAAATACATTTCAAAAAATAAATTAAAAAATTCGCAAAATCTCGGCCGGTGGTCGAAAAAATCCGAAACGTGGTACGAGTGGTCCCGTGGCCCGTGGGCGGATGGTGACCAAATTTCAAGGAGCTGGGACTTGTAGTTTTCCCGTAAAAAATACATTTCAAAAAATAAATTAAAAAATTCGCAAAATCTCGGCCGGTGGTCGAAAAAATCCGAAACGTGGTACGAGTGGTCCCGTGGCCCGTGGGCGGATGGTGACCAAATTTCAAGGAGCTGGGACTTGTAGTTTTCCCGTAAAAAATACATTTCAAAAAATAAATTAAAAAATTCGCAAAATCTCGGCCGGTGGTCGAAAAAATCCGAAACGTGGTACGAGTGGTCCCGTGGCCCGTGGGCGGATGGTGACCAAATTTCAAGGAGCTGGGACTTGTAGTTTTCCCGTAAAAAATACATTTCAAAAAATAAATTAAAAAATTCGCAAAATCTCGGCCGGTGGTCGAAAAAATCCGAAACGTGGTACGAGTGGTCCCGTGGCCCGTGGGCGGATGGTGACCAAATTTCAAGGAGCTGGGACTTGTAGTTTTCCCGTAAAAAATACATTTCAAAAAATAAATTAAAAAATTCGCAAAATCTCGGCCGGTGGTCGAAAAAATCCGAAACGTGGTACGAGTGGTCCCGTGGCCCGTGGGCGGATGGTGACCAAATTTCAAGGAGCTGGGACTTGTAGTTTTCCCGTAAAAAATACATTTCAAAAAATAAATTAAAAAATTCGCAAAATCTCGGCCGGTGGTCGAAAAAATCCGAAACGTGGTACGAGTGGTCCCGTGGCCCGTGGGCGGATGGTGACCAAATTTCAAGGAGCTGGGACTTGTAGTTTTCCCGTAAAAAATACATTTCAAAAAATAAATTAAAAAATTCGCAAAATCTCGGCCGGTGGTCGAAAAAATCCGAAACGTGGTACGAGTGGTCCCGTGGCCCGTGGGCGGATGGTGACCAAATTTCAAGGAGCTGGGACTTGTAGTTTTCCCGTAAAAAATACATTTCAAATAACAAATTAAAAAATTCGCAAAATCTCGGCCGGTGGTCGAAAAAATCCGAAACGTGGTACGAGTGGTCCCGTGGCCCGTGGGCGGATGGTGACCAAATTTCAAGGAGCTGGGACTTGTAGTTTTCCCGTAAAAAATACATTTCAAAAAACAAATTAAAAAATTCGCAAAATCTCGGCCGGTGGTCGAAAAAATCCGAAACGTGGTACGAGTGGTCCCGTGGCCCGTGGGCGGATGGTGACCAAATTTCAAGGAGCTGGGACTTGTAGTTTTCCCGTAAAAAATACATTTCAAAAAATAAATTAAAAAATTCGCAAAATCTCGGCCGGTGGTCGAAAAAATCCGAAACGTGGTACGAGTGGTCCCGTGGCCCGTGGGCGGATGGTGACCAAATTTCAAGGAGCTGGGACTTGTAGTTTTCCCGTAAAAAATACATTTCAAAAAATAAATTAAAAAATTCGCAAAATCTCGGCCGGTGGTCGAAAAAATCCGAAACGTGGTACGAGTGGTCCCGTGGCCCGTGGGCGGATGGTGACCAAATTTCAAGGAGCTGGGACTTGTAGTTTTCCCGTAAAAAATACATTTCAAAAAATAAATTAAAAAATTCGCAAAATCTCGGCCGGTGGTCGAAAAAATCCGAAACGTGGTACGAGTGGTCCCGTGGCCCGTGGGCGGATGGTGACCAAATTTCAAGGAGCTGGGACTTGTAGTTTTCCCGTAAAAAATACTTTTCAAATAACAAATTAAAAAATTCGCAAAATCTCGGCCGGTGGTCGAAAAAATCCGAAACGTGGTACGAGTGGTCCCGTGGCCCGTGGGCGGATGGTGACCAAATTTCAAGGAGCTGGGACTTGTAGTTTTCCCGTAAAAAATACATTTCAAATAACAAATTAAAAAATTCGCAAAATCTCGGCCGGTGGTCGAAAAAATCCGAAACGTGGTACGAGTGGTCCCGTGGCCCGTGGGCGGATGGTGACCAAATTTCAAGGAGCTGGGACTTGTAGTTTTCCCGTAAAAAATACTTTTCAAATAACAAATTAAAAAATTCGCAAAATCTCGGCCGGTGGTCGAAAAAATCCGAAACGTGGTACGAGTGGTCCCGTGGCCCGTGGGCGGATGGTGACCAAATTTCAAGGAGCTGGGACTTGTAGTTTTCCCGTAAAAAATACATTTCAAATAACAAATTAAAAAATTCGCAAAATCTCGGCCGGTGGTCGAAAAAATCCGAAACGTGGTACGAGTGGTCCCGTGGCCCGTGGGCGGATGGTGACCAAATTTCAAGGAGCTGGGACTTGTAGTTTTCCCGTAAAAAATACATTTCAAATAACAAATTAAAAAATTCGCAAAATCTCGGCCGGTGGTCGAAAAAATCCGAAACGTGGTACGAGTGGTCCCGTGGCCCGTGGGCGGATGGTGACCAAATTTCAAGGAGCTGGGACTTGTAGTTTTCCCGTAAAAAATACATTTCAAAAAACAAATTAAAAAATTCGCAAAATCTCGGCCGGTGGTCGAAAAAATCCGAAACGTGGTACGAGTGGTCCCGTGGCCCGTGGGCGGATGGTGACCAAATTTCAAGGAGCTGGGACTTGTAGTTTTCCCGTAAAAAATACATTTCAAAAAATAAATTAAAAAATTCGCAAAATCTCGGCCGGTGGTCGAAAAAATCCGAAACGTGGTACGAGTGGTCCCGTGGCCCGTGGGCGGATGGTGACCAAATTTCAAGGAGCTGGGACTTGTAGTTTTCCCGTAAAAAATACATTTCAAATAACAAATTAAAAAATTCGCAAAATCTCGGCCGGTGGTCGAAAAAATCCGAAACGTGGTACGAGTGGTCCCGTGGCCCGTGGGCGGATGGTGACCAAATTTCAAGGAGCTGGGACTTGTAGTTTTCCCGTAAAAAATACATTTCAAATAACAAATTAAAAAATTCGCAAAATCTCGGCCGGTGGTCGAAAAAATCCGAAACGTGGTACGAGTGGTCCCGTGGCCCGTGGGCGGATGGTGACCAAATTTCAAGGAGCTGGGACTTGTAGTTTTCCCGTAAAAAATACATTTCAAAAAATAAATTAAAAAATTCGCAAAATCTCGGCCGGTGGTCGAAAAAATCCGAAACGTGGTACGAGTGGTCCCGTGGCCCGTGGGCGGATGGTGACCAAATTTCAAGGAGCTGGGACTTGTAGTTTTCCCGTAAAAAATACATTTCAAAAAATAAATTAAAAAATTCGCAAAATCTCGGCCGGTGGTCGAAAAAATCCGAAACGTGGTACGAGTGGTCCCGTGGCCCGTGGGCGGATGGTGACCAAATTTCAAGGAGCTGGGACTTGTAGTTTTCCCGTAAAAAATACATTTCAAAAAATAAATTAAAAAATTCGCAAAATCTCGGCCGGTGGTCGAAAAAATCCGAAACGTGGTACGAGTGGTCCCGTGGCCCGTGGGCGGATGGTGACCAAATTTCAAGGAGCTGGGACTTGTAGTTTTCCCGTAAAAAATACATTTCAAATAACAAATTAAAAAATTCGCAAAATCTCGGCCGGTGGTCGAAAAAATCCGAAACGTGGTACGAGTGGTCCCGTGGCCCGTGGGCGGATGGTGACCAAATTTCAAGGAGCTGGGACTTGTAGTTTTCCCGTAAAAAATACTTTTCAAATAACAAATTAAAAAATTCGCAAAATCTCGGCCGGTGGTCGAAAAAATCCGAAACGTGGTACGAGTGGTCCCGTGGCCCGTGGGCGGATGGTGACCAAATTTCAAGGAGCTGGGACTTGTAGTTTTCCCGTAAAAAATACATTTCAAATAACAAATTAAAAAATTCGCAAAATCTCGGCCGGTGGTCGAAAAAATCCGAAACGTGGTACGAGTGGTCCCGTGGCCCGTGGGCGGATGGTGACCAAATTTCAAGGAGCTGGGACTTGTAGTTTTCCCGTAAAAAATACATTTCAAATAACAAATTAAAAAATTCGCAAAATCTCGGCCGGTGGTCGAAAAAATCCGAAACGTGGTACGAGTGGTCCCGTGGCCCGTGGGCGGATGGTGACCAAATTTCAAGGAGCTGGGACTTGTAGTTTTCCCGTAAAAAATACATTTCAAATAACAAATTAAAAAATTCGCAAAATCTCGGCCGGTGGTCGAAAAAATCCGAAACGTGGTACGAGTGGTCCCGTGGCCCGTGGGCGGATGGTGACCAAATTTCAAGGAGCTGGGACTTGTAGTTTTCCCGTAAAAAATACATTTCAAAAAATAAATTAAAAAATTCGCAAAATCTCGGCCGGTGGTCGAAAAAATCCGAAACGTGGTACGAGTGGTCCCGTGGCCCGTGGGCGGATGGTGACCAAATTTCAAGGAGCTGGGACTTGTAGTTTTCCCGTAAAAAATACATTTCAAAAAATAAATTAAAAAATTCGCAAAATCTCGGCCGGTGGTCGAAAAAATCCGAAACGTGGTACGAGTGGTCCCGTGGCCCGTGGGCGGATGGTGACCAAATTTCAAGGAGCTGGGACTTGTAGTTTTCCCGTAAAAAATACATTTCTAATAATAAATTAAAAAATTCGCAAAATCTCGGCCGGTGGTCGAAAAAATCCGAAACGTGGTACGAGTGGTCCCGTGGCCCGTGGGCGGATGGTGACCAAATTTCAAGGAGCTGGGACTTGTAGTTTTCCCGTAAAAAATACATTTCAAATAATAAATTAAAAAATTCGCAAAATCTCGGCCGGTGGTCGAAAAAATCCGAAACGTGGTACGAGTGGTCCCGTGGCCCGTGGGCGGATGGTGACCAAATTTCAAGGAGCTGGGACTTGTAGTTTTCCCGTAAAAAATACATTTCAAATAATAAATTTAAAAATTCGCAAAATCTCGGCCGGTGGTCGAAAAAATCCGAAACGTGGTACGAGTGGTCCCGTGGCCCGTGGGCGGATGGTGACCAAATTTCAAGGAGCTGGGACTTGTAGTTTTCCCGTAAAAAATACATTTCAAATAATAAATTTAAAAATTCGCAAAATCTCGGCCGGTGGTCGAAAAAATCCGAAACGTGGTACGAGTGGTCCCGTGGCCCGTGGGCGGATGGTGACCAAATTTCAAGGAGCTGGGACTTGTAGTTTTCCCGTAAAAAATACATTTCAAAAAATAAATTTAAAAATTCGCAAAATCTCGGCCGGTGGTCGAAAAAATCCGAAACGTGGTACGAGTGGTCCCGTGGCCCGTGGGCGGATGGTGACCAAATTTCAAGGAGCTGGGACTTGTAGTTTTCCCGTAAAAAATACATTTCAAAAAATAAATTAAAAAATTCGCAAAATCTCGGCCGGTGGTCGAAAAAATCCGAAACGTGGTACGAGTGGTCCCGTGGCCCGTGGGCGGATGGTGACCAAATTTCAAGGAGCTGGGACTTGTAGTTTTCCCGTAAAAAATACATTTCAAAAAATAAATTAAAAAATTCGCAAAATCTCGGCCGGTGGTCGAAAAAATCCGAAACGTGGTACGAGTGGTCCCGTGGCCCGTGGGCGGATGGTGACCAAATTTCAAGGAGCTGGGACTTGTAGTTTTCCCGTAAAAAATACATTTCAAAAAATAAATTAAAAAATTCGCAAAATCTCGGCCGGTGGTCGAAAAAATCCGAAACGTGGTACGAGTGGTCCCGTGGCCCGTGGGCGGATGGTGACCAAATTTCAAGGAGCTGGGACTTGTAGTTTTCCCGTAAAAAATACTTTTCAAATAACAAATTAAAAAATTCGCAAAATCTCGGCCGGTGGTCGAAAAAATCCGAAACGTGGTACGAGTGGTCCCGTGGCCCGTGGGCGGATGGTGACCAAATTTCAAGGAGCTGGGACTTGTAGTTTTCCCGTAAAAAATACATTTCAAATAACAAATTAAAAAATTCGCAAAATCTCGGCCGGTGGACGAAAAAATCCGAAACGTGGTACGAGTGGTCCCGTGGCCCGTGGGCGGATGGTGACCAAATTTCAAGGAGCTGGGACTTGTAGTTTTCCCGTAAAAAATACATTTCAAATAACAAATTAAAAAATTCGCAAAATCTCGGCCGGTGGACGAAAAAATCCGAAACGTGGTACGAGTGGTCCCGTGGCCCGTGGGCGGATGGTGACCAAATTTCAAGGAGCTGGGACTTGTAGTTTTCCCGTAAAAAATACATTTCAAAAAATAAATTAAAAAATTCGCAAAATCTCGGCCGGTGGTCGAAAAAATCCGAAACGTGGTACGAGTGGTCCCGTGGCCCGTGGGCGGATGGTGACCAAATTTCAAGGAGCTGGGACTTGTAGTTTTCCCGTAAAAAATACATTTCAAAAAATAAATTAAAAAATTCGCAAAATCTCGGCCGGTGGTCGAAAAAATCCGAAACGTGGTACGAGTGGTCCCGTGGCCCGTGGGCGGATGGTGACCAAATTTCAAGGAGCTGGGACTTGTAGTTTTCCCGAAAAAAATACTTTTCAAATAATAAATTAAAAAATTCGCAAAATCTCGGCCGGTGGTCGAAAAAATCCGAAACGTGGTACGAGTGGTCCCGTGGCCCGTGGGCGGATGGTGACCAAATTTCAAGGAGCTGGGACTTGTAGTTTTCCCGTAAAAAATACTTTTCAAAAAATAAATTAAAAAATTCGCAAAATCTCGGCCGGTGGTCGAAAAAATCCGAAACGTGGTACGAGTGGCCCCGTGGCCCGTGGGCGGATGGTGACCAAATTTCAAGGAGCTGGGACTTGTAGTTTTCCCGTAAAAAATACATTTCAAAAAATAAATTAAAAAATTCGCAAAATCTCGGCCGGTGGTCGAAAAAATCCGAAACGTGGTACGAGTGGCCCCGTGGCCCGTGGGCGGATGGTGACCAAATTTCAAGGAGCTGGGACTTGTAGTTTTCCCGTAAAAAATACATTTCAAATAATAAATTTAAAAATTCGCAAAATCTCGGCCGGTGGTCGAAAAAATCCGAAACGTGGTACGAGTGGCCCCGTGGCCCGTGGGCGGATGGTGACCAAATTTCAAGGAGCTGGGACTTGTAGTTTTCCCGTAAAAAATACATTTCAAATAATAAATTTAAAAATTCGCAAAATCTCGGCCGGTGGTCGAAAAAATCCGAAACGTGGTACGAGTGGTCCCGTGGCCCGTGGGCGGATGGTGACCAAATTTCAAGGAGCTGGGACTTGTAGTTTTCCCGTAAAAAATACATTTCAAAAAATAAATTAAAAAATTCGCAAAATCTCGGCCGGTGGTCGAAAAAATCCGAAACGTGGTACGAGTGGTCCCGTGGCCCGTGGGCGGATGGTGACCAAATTTCAAGGAGCTGGGACTTGTAGTTTTCCCGTAAAAAATACATTTCAAAAAATAAATTAAAAAATTCGCAAAATCTCGGCCGGTGGTCGAAAAAATCCGAAACGTGGTACGAGTGGTCCCGTGGCCCGTGGGCGGATGGTGACCAAATTTCAAGGAGCTGGGACTTGTAGTTTTCCCGTAAAAAATACATTTCAAAAAATAAATTAAAAAATTCGCAAAATCTCGGCCGGTGGTCGAAAAAATCCGAAACGTGGTACGAGTGGTCCCGTGGCCCGTGGGCGGATGGTGACCAAATTTCAAGGAGCTGGGACTTGTAGTTTTCCCGTAAAAAATACATTTCAAAAAATAAATTAAAAAATTCGCAAAATCTCGGCCGGTGGTCGAAAAAATCCGAAACGTGGTACGAGTGGTCCCGTGGCCCGTGGGCGGATGGTGACCAAATTTCAAGGAGCTGGGACTTGTAGTTTTCCCGTAAAAAATACATTTCAAAAAATAAATTAAAAAATTCGCAAAATCTCGGCCGGTGGTCGAAAAAATCCGAAACGTGGTACGAGTGGTCCCGTGGCCCGTGGGCGGATGGTGACCAAATTTCAAGGAGCTGGGACTTGTAGTTTTCCCGTAAAAAATACTTTTCAAATAATAAATTAAAAAATTCGCAAAATCTCGGCCGGTGGTCGAAAAAATCCGAAACGTGGTACGAGTGGTCCCGTGGCCCGTGGGCGGATGGTGACCAAATTTCAAGGAGCTGGGACTTGTAGTTTTCCCGTAAAAAATACTTTTCAAATAATAAATTAAAAAATTCGCAAAATCTCGGCCGGTGGTCGAAAAAATCCGAAACGTGGTACGAGTGGTCCCGTGGCCCGTGGGCGGATGGTGACCAAATTTCAAGGAGCTGGGACTTGTAGTTTTCCCGTAAAAAATACTTTTCAAATAATAAATTAAAAAATTCGCAAAATCTCGGCCGGTGGTCGAAAAAATCCGAAACGTGGTACGAGTGGTCCCGTGGCCCGTGGGCGGATGGTGACCAAATTTCAAGGAGCTGGGACTTGTAGTTTTCCCGTAAAAAATACATTTCAAAAAATAAATTAAAAAATTCGCAAAATCTCGGCCGGTGGTCGAAAAAATCCGAAACGTGGTACGAGTGGTCCCGTGGCCCGTGGGCGGATGGTGACCAAATTTCAAGGAGCTGGGACTTGTAGTTTTCCCGTAAAAAATACTTTTCAAATAATAAATTAAAAAATTCGCAAAATCTCGGCCGGTGGTCGAAAAAATCCGAAACGTGGTACGAGTGGTCCCGTGGCCCGTGGGCGGATGGTGACCAAATTTCAAGGAGCTGGGACTTGTAGTTTTCCCGTAAAAAATACATTTCAAAAAATAAATTAAAAAATTCGCAAAATCTCGGCCGGTGGTCGAAAAAATCCGAAACGTGGTACGAGTGGTCCCGTGGCCCGTGGGCGGATGGTGACCAAATTTCAAGGAGCTGGGACTTGTAGTTTTCTCGTAAAAAATACATTTCAAAAAATAAATTAAAAAATTCGCAAAATCTCGGCCGGTGGTCGAAAAAATCCGAAACGTGGTACGAGTAGTCCCGTGGCCCGTGGGCGGATGGTGACCAAATTTCAAGGAGCTGGGACTTGTAGTTTTCCCGTAAAAAATACATTTCAAAAAATAAATTAAAAAATTCGCAAAATCTCGGCCGGTGGTCGAAAAAATCCGAAACGTGGTACGAGTGGTCCCGTGGCCCGTGGGCGGATGGTGACCAAATTTCAAGGAGCTGGGACTTGTAGTTTTCCCGTAAAAAATACTTTTCAAAAAATAAATTAAAAAATTCGCAAAATCTCGGCCGGTGGTCGAAAAAATCCGAAACGTGGTACGAGTGGTCCCGTGGCCCGTGGGCGGATGGTGACCAAATTTCAAGGAGCTGGGACTTGTAGTTTTCCCGTAAAAAATACATTTCAAAAAATAAATTAAAAAATTCGCAAAATCTCGGCCGGTGGTCGAAAAAATCCGAAACGTGGTACGAGTGGCCCCGTGGCCCGTGGGCGGATGGTGACCAAATTTCAAGGAGCTGGGACTTGTAGTTTTCCCGTAAAAAATACTTTTCAAAAAATAAATTAAAAAATTCGCAAAATCTCGGCCGGTGGTCGAAAAAATCCGAAACGTGGTACGAGTGGCCCCGTGGCCCGTGGGCGGATGGTGACCAAATTTCAAGGAGCTGGGACTTGTAGTTTTCCCGTAAAAAATACATTTCAAAAAATAAATTAAAAAATTCGCAAAATCTCGGCCGGTGGTCGAAAAAATCCGAAACGTGGTACGAGTGGCCCCGTGGCCCGTGGGCGGATGGTGACCAAATTTCAAGGAGCTGGGACTTGTAGTTTTCCCGTAAAAAATACATTTCAAATAATAAATTTAAAAATTCGCAAAATCTCGGCCGGTGGTCGAAAAAATCCGAAACGTGGTACGAGTGGTCCCGTGGCCCGTGGGCGGATGGTGACCAAATTTCAAGGAGCTGGGACTTGTAGTTTTCCCGTAAAAAATACATTTCAAATAATAAATTTAAAAATTCGCAAAATCTCGGCCGGTGGTCGAAAAAATCCGAAACGTGGTACGAGTGGTCCCGTGGCCCGTGGGCGGATGGTGACCAAATTTCAAGGAGCTGGGACTTGTAGTTTTCCCGTAAAAAATACATTTCAAAAAATAAATTAAAAAATTCGCAAAATCTCGGCCGGTGGTCGAAAAAATCCGAAACGTGGTACGAGTGGTCCCGTGGCCCGTGGGCGGATGGTGACCAAATTTCAAGGAGCTGGGACTTGTAGTTTTCCCGTAAAAAATACATTTCAAAAAATAAATTAAAAAATTCGCAAAATCTCGGCCGGTGGTCGAAAAAATCCGAAACGTGGTACGAGTGGTCCCGTGGCCCGTGGGCGGATGGTGACCAAATTTCAAGGAGCTGGGACTTGTAGTTTTCCCGTAAAAAATACATTTCAAAAAATAAATTAAAAAATTCGCAAAATCTCGGCCGGTGGTCGAAAAAATCCGAAACGTGGTACGAGTGGTCCCGTGGCCCGTGGGCGGATGGTGACCAAATTTCAAGGAGCTGGGACTTGTAGTTTTCCCGTAAAAAATACATTTCAAAAAATAAATTAAAAAATTCGCAAAATCTCGGCCGGTGGTCGAAAAAATCCGAAACGTGGTACGAGTGGTCCCGTGGCCCGTGGGCGGATGGTGACCAAATTTCAAGGAGCTGGGACTTGTAGTTTTCCCGTAAAAAATACTTTTCAAATAATAAATTAAAAAATTCGCAAAATCTCGGCCGGTGGTCGAAAAAATCCGAAACGTGGTACGAGTGGTCCCGTGGCCCGTGGGCGGATGGTGACCAAATTTCAAGGAGCTGGGACTTGTAGTTTTCCCGTAAAAAATACTTTTCAAATAATAAATTAAAAAATTCGCAAAATCTCGGCCGGTGGTCGAAAAAATCCGAAACGTGGTACGAGTGGTCCCGTGGCCCGTGGGCGGATGGTGACCAAATTTCAAGGAGCTGGGACTTGTAGTTTTCCCGTAAAAAATACTTTTCAAATAATAAATTAAAAAATTCGCAAAATCTCGGCCGGTGGTCGAAAAAATCCGAAACGTGGTACGAGTGGTCCCGTGGCCCGTGGGCGGATGGTGACCAAATTTCAAGGAGCTGGGACTTGTAGTTTTCCCGTAAAAAATACATTTCAAAAAATAAATTAAAAAATTCGCAAAATCTCGGCCGGTGGTCGAAAAAATCCGAAACGTGGTACGAGTGGTCCCGTGGCCCGTGGGCGGATGGTGACCAAATTTCAAGGAGCTGGGACTTGTAGTTTTCCCGTAAAAAATACTTTTCAAATAATAAATTAAAAAATTCGCAAAATCTCGGCCGGTGGTCGAAAAAATCCGAAACGTGGTACGAGTGGTCCCGTGGCCCGTGGGCGGATGGTGACCAAATTTCAAGGAGCTGGGACTTGTAGTTTTCCCGTAAAAAATACATTTCAAAAAATAAATTAAAAAATTCGCAAAATCTCGGCCGGTGGTCGAAAAAATCCGAAACGTGGTACGAGTGGTCCCGTGGCCCGTGGGCGGATGGTGACCAAATTTCAAGGAGCTGGGACTTGTAGTTTTCTCGTAAAAAATACATTTCAAAAAATAAATTAAAAAATTCGCAAAATCTCGGCCGGTGGTCGAAAAAATCCGAAACGTGGTACGAGTAGTCCCGTGGCCCGTGGGCGGATGGTGACCAAATTTCAAGGAGCTGGGACTTGTAGTTTTCCCGTAAAAAATACATTTCAAAAAATAAATTAAAAAATTCGCAAAATCTCGGCCGGTGGTCGAAAAAATCCGAAACGTGGTACGAGTGGTCCCGTGGCCCGTGGGCGGATGGTGACCAAATTTCAAGGAGCTGGGACTTGTAGTTTTCCCGTAAAAAATACTTTTCAAATAATAAATTAAAAAATTCGCAAAATCTCGGCCGGTGGTCGAAAAAATCCGAAACGTGGTACGAGTGGTCCCGTGGCCCGTGGGCGGATGGTGACCAAATTTCAAGGAGCTGGGACTTGTAGTTTTCCCGTAAAAAATACATTTCAAAAAATAAATTAAAAAATTCGCAAAATCTCGGCCGGTGGTCGAAAAAATCCGAAACGTGGTACGAGTGGTCCCGTGGCCCGGGGCGGATGGTGACCAAATTTCAAGGAGCTGGGACTTGTAGTTTTCCCGTAAAAAATACTTTTCAAATAATAAATTAAAAAATTCGCAAAATCTCGGCCGGTGGTCGAAAAAATCCGAAACGTGGTACGAGTGGTCCCGTGGCCCGTGGGCGGATGGTGACCAAATTTCAAGGAGCTGGGACTTGTAGTTTTCCCGTAAAAAATACATTTCAAATAATAAATTAAAAAATTCGCAAAATCTCGGCCGGTGGTCGAAAAAATCCGAAACGTGGTACGAGTGGTCCCGTGGCCCGTGGGCGGATGGTGACCAAATTTCAAGGAGCTGGGACTTGTAGTTTTCCCGTAAAAAATACATTTCAAAAAATAAATTAAAAAATTCGCAAAATCTCGGCCGGTGGTCGAAAAAATCCGAAACGTGGTACGAGTGGTCCCGTGGCCCGTGGGCGGATGGTGACCAAATTTCAAGGAGCTGGGACTTGTAGTTTTCCCGTAAAAAATACATTTCAAAAAATAAATTAAAAAATTCGCAAAATCTCGGCCGGTGGTCGAAAAAATCCGAAACGTGGTACGAGTGGTCCCGTGGCCCGTGGGCGGATGGTGACCAAATTTCAAGGAGCTGGGACTTGTAGTTTTCCCGTAAAAAATACATTTCAAAAAATAAATTAAAAAATTCGCAAAATCTCGGCCGGTGGTCGAAAAAATCCGAAACGTGGTACGAGTGGTCCCGTGGCCCGTGGGCGGATGGTGACCAAATTTCAAGGAGCTGGGACTTGTAGTTTTCCCGTAAAAAATACATTTCAAAAAATAAATTAAAAAATTCGCAAAATCTCGGCCGGTGGTCGAAAAAATCCGAAACGTGGTACGAGTGGTCCCGTGGCCCGTGGGCGGATGGTGACCAAATTTCAAGGAGCTGGGACTTGTAGTTTTCCCGTAAAAAATACATTTCAAATAATAAATTAAAAAATTCGCAAAATCTCGGCCGGTGGTCGAAAAAATCCGAAACGTGGTACGAGTGGTCCCGTGGCCCGTGGGCGGATGGTGACCAAATTTCAAGGAGCTGGGACTTGTAGTTTTCCCGTAAAAAATACATTTCAAAAAATAAATTAAAAAATTCGCAAAATCTCGGCCGGTGGTCGAAAAAATCCGAAACGTGGTACGAGTGGTCCCGTGGCCCGTGGGCGGATGGTGACCAAATTTCAAGGAGCTGGGACTTGTAGTTTTCCCGTAAAAAATACATTTCAAAAAATAAATTAAAAAATTCGCAAAATCTCGGCCGGTGGTCGAAAAAATCCGAAACGTGGTACGAGTGGTCCCGTGGCCCGTGGGCGGATGGTGACCAAATTTCAAGGAGCTGGGACTTGTAGTTTTCCCGTAAAAAATACATTTCAAATAATAAATTAAAAAATTCGCAAAATCTCGGCCGGTGGTCGAAAAAATCCGAAACGTGGTACGAGTGGTCCCGTGGCCCGTGGGCGGATGGTGACCAAATTTCAAGGAGCTGGGACTTGTAGTTTTCCCGTAAAAAATACTTTTCAAATAATAAATTAAAAAATTCGCAAAATCTCGGCCGGTGGTCGAAAAAATCCGAAACGTGGTACGAGTGGTCCCGTGGCCCGTGGGCGGATGGTGACCAAATTTCAAGGAGCTGGGACTTGTAGTTTTCCCGTAAAAAATACTTTTCAAAAAATAAATTAAAAAATTCGCAAAATCTCGGCCGGTGGTCGAAAAAATCCGAAACGTGGTACGAGTGGTCCCGTGGCCCGTGGGCGGATGGTGACCAAATTTCAAGGAGCTGGGACTTGTAGTTTTCCCGTAAAAAATACTTTTCAAAAAATAAATTAAAAAATTCGCAAAATCTCGGCCGGTGGTCGAAAAAATCCGAAACGTGGTACGAGTGGTCCCGTGGCCCGTGGGCGGATGGTGACCAAATTTCAAGGAGCTGGGACTTGTAGTTTTCCCGTAAAAAATACATTTCAAAAAATAAATTAAAAAATTCGCAAAATCTCGGCCGGTGGTCGAAAAAATCCGAAACGTGGTACGAGTGGCCCCGTGGCCCGTGGGCGGATGGTGACCAAATTTCAAGGAGCTGGGACTTGTAGTTTTCCCGTAAAAAATACATTTCAAAAAATAAATTAAAAAATTCGCAAAATCTCGGCCGGTGGTCGAAAAAATCCGAAACGTGGTACGAGTGGCCCCGTGGCCCGTGGGCGGATGGTGACCAAATTTCAAGGAGCTGGGACTTGTAGTTTTCCCGTAAAAAATACATTTCAAAAAATAAATTAAAAAATTCGCAAAATCTCGGCCGGTGGTCGAAAAAATCCGAAACGTGGTACGAGTGGTCCCGTGGCCCGTGGGCGGATGGTGACCAAATTTCAAGGAGCTGGGACTTGTAGTTTTCCCGTAAAAAATACATTTCAAAAAATAAATTAAAAAATTCGCAAAATCTCGGCCGGTGGTCGAAAAAATCCGAAACGTGGTACGAGTGGTCCCGTGGCCCGTGGGCGGATGGTGACCAAATTTCAAGGAGCTGGGACTTGTAGTTTTCTCGTAAAAATACATTTCAAAAAATAAATTAAAAAATTCGCAAAATCTCGGCCGGTGGTCGAAAAAATCCGAAACGTGGTACGAGTGGTCCCGTGGCCCGTGGGCGGATGGTGACCAAATTTCAAGGAGCTGGGACTTGTAGTTTTCCCGTAAAAAATACATTTCAAAAAATAAATTAAAAAATTCGCAAAATCTCGGCCGGTGGTCGAAAAAATCCGAAACGTGGTACGAGTGGTCCCGTGGCCCGTGGGCGGATGGTGACCAAATTTCAAGGAGCTGGGACTTGTAGTTTTCCCGTAAAAAATACTTTTCAAATAATAAATTAAAAAATTCGCAAAATCTCGGCCGGTGGTCGAAAAAAATCCGAAACGTGGTACGAGTGGTCCCGTGGCCCGTGGGCGGATGGTGACCAAATTTCAAGGAGCTGGGACTTGTAGTTTTCCCGTAAAAAATACTTTTCAAATAATAAATTAAAAAATTCGCAAAATCTCGGCCGGTGGTCGAAAAAATCCGAAACGTGGTACGAGTGGTCCCGTGGCCCGTGGGCGGATGGTGACCAAATTTCAAGGAGCTGGGACTTGTAGTTTTCTCGTAAAAAATACATTTCAAAAAATAAATTAAAAAATTCGCAAAATCTCGGCCGGTGGTCGAAAAAATCCGAAACGTGGTACGAGTGGTCCCGTGGCCCGTGGGCGGATGGTGACCAAATTTCAAGGAGCTGGGACTTGTAGTTTTCCCGTAAAAAATACATTTCAAAAAATAAATTAAAAAATTCGCAAAATCTCGGCCGGTGGTCGAAAAAATCCGAAACGTGGTACGAGTGGTCCCGTGGCCCGTGGGCGGATGGTGACCAAATTTCAAGGAGCTGGGACTTGTAGTTTTCCCGTAAAAAATACATTTCAAAAAATAAATTAAAAAATTCGCAAAATCTCGGCCGGTGGTCGAAAAAATCCGAAACGTGGTACGAGTGGTCCCGTGGCCCGTGGGCGGATGGTGACCAAATTTCAAGGAGCTGGGACTTGTAGTTTTCCCGTAAAAAATACATTTCAAAAAATAAATTAAAAAATTCGCAAAATCTCGGCCGGTGGTCGAAAAAATCCGAAACGTGGTACGAGTGGTCCCGTGGCCCGTGGGCGGATGGTGACCAAATTTCAAGGAGCTGGGACTTGTAGTTTTCCCGTAAAAAATACATTTCAAAAAATAAATTAAAAAATTCGCAAAATCTCGGCCGGTGGTCGAAAAAATCCGAAACGTGGTACGAGTGGTCCCGTGGCCCGTGGGCGGATGGTGACCAAATTTCAAGGAGCTGGGACTTGTAGTTTTCCCGTAAAAAATACTTTTCAAATAATAAATTAAAAAATTCGCAAAATCTCGGCCGGTGGTCGAAAAAATCCGAAACGTGGTACGAGTGGTCCCGTGGCCCGTGGGCGGATGGTGACCAAATTTCAAGGAGCTGGGACTTGTAGTTTTCCCGTAAAAAATACTTTTCAAATAATAAATTAAAAAATTCGCAAAATCTCGGCCGGTGGTCGAAAAAATCCGAAACGTGGTACGAGTGGTCCCGTGGCCCGTGGGCGGATGGTGACCAAATTTCAAGGAGCTGGGACTTGTAGTTTTCCCGTAAAAAATACTTTTCAAATAATAAATTAAAAAATTCGCAAAATCTCGGCCGGTGGTCGAAAAAATCCGAAACGTGGTACGAGTGGTCCCGTGGCCCGTGGGCGGATGGTGACCAAATTTCAAGGAGCTGGGACTTGTAGTTTTCCCGTAAAAAATACTTTTCAAATAATAAATTAAAAAATTCGCAAAATCTCGGCCGGTGGTCGAAAAAATCCGAAACGTGGTACGAGTGGTCCCGTGGCCCGTGGGCGGATGGTGACCAAATTTCAAGGAGCTGGGACTTGTAGTTTTCCCGTAAAAAATACTTTTCAAAAAATAAATTAAAAAATTCGCAAAATCTCGGCCGGTGGTCGAAAAAATCCGAAACGTGGTACGAGTGGTCCCGTGGCCCGTGGGCGGATGGTGACCAAATTTCAAGGAGCTGGGACTTGTAGTTTTCCCGTAAAAAATACTTTTCAAATAATAAATTAAAAAATTCGCAAAATCTCGGCCGGTGGTCGAAAAAATCCGAAACGTGGTACGAGTGGTCCCGTGGCCCGTGGGCGGATGGTGACCAAATTTCAAGGAGCTGGGACTTGTAGTTTTCCCGTAAAAAATACTTTTCAAAAAATAAATTAAAAAATTCGCAAAATCTCGGCCGGTGGTCGAAAAAATCCGAAACGTGGTACGAGTGGTCCCGTGGCCCGTGGGCGGATGGTGACCAAATTTCAAGGAGCTGGGACTTGTAGTTTTCCCGTAAAAAATACATTTCAAAAAATAAATTAAAAAATTCGCAAAATCTCGGCCGGTGGTCGAAAAAATCCGAAACGTGGTACGAGTGGTCCCGTGGCCCGTGGGCGGATGGTGACCAAATTTCAAGGAGCTGGGACTTGTAGTTTTCCCGTAAAAAATACATTTCAAAAAATAAATTAAAAAATTCGCAAAATCTCGGCCGGTGGTCGAAAAAATCCGAAACGTGGTACGAGTGGTCCCGTGGCCCGTGGGCGGATGGTGACCAAATTTCAAGGAGCTGGGACTTGTAGTTTTCCCGTAAAAAATACATTTCAAAAAATAAATTAAAAAATTCGCAAAATCTCGGCCGGTGGTCGAAAAAATCCGAAACGTGGTACGAGTGGTCCCGTGGCCCGTGGGCGGATGGTGACCAAATTTCAAGGAGCTGGGACTTGTAGTTTTCCCGTAAAAAATACATTTCAAAAAATAAATTAAAAAATTCGCAAAATCTCGGCCGGTGGTCGAAAAAATCCGAAACGTGGTACGAGTGGTCCCGTGGCCCGTGGGCGGATGGTGACCAAATTTCAAGGAGCTGGGACTTGTAGTTTTCCCGTAAAAAATACATTTCAAAAAATAAATTAAAAAATTCGCAAAATCTCGGCCGGTGGTCGAAAAAATCCGAAACGTGGTACGAGTGGTCCCGTGGCCCGTGGGCGGATGGTGACCAAATTTCAAGGAGCTGGGACTTGTAGTTTTCCCGTAAAAAATACATTTCAAAAAATAAATTAAAAAATTCGCAAAATCTCGGCCGGTGGTCGAAAAAATCCGAAACGTGGTACGAGTGGTCCCGTGGCCCGTGGGCGGATGGTGACCAAATTTCAAGGAGCTGGGACTTGTAGTTTTCCCGTAAAAAATACATTTCAAAAAATAAATTAAAAAATTCGCAAAATCTCGGCCGGTGGTCGAAAAAATCCGAAACGAGGTACGAGTGGTCCCGTGGCCCGTGGGCGGATGGTGACCAAATTTCAAGGAGCTGGGACTTGTAGTTTTCCCGTAAAAAATACATTTCAAAAAATAAATTAAAAAATTCGCAAAATCTCGGCCGGTGGTCGAAAAAATCCGAAACGAGGTACGAGTGGTCCCGTGGCCCGTGGGCGGATGGTGACCAAATTTCAAGGAGCTGGGACTTGTAGTTTTCCCGTAAAAAATACATTTCAAAAAATAAATTAAAAAATTCGCAAAATCTCGGCCGGTGGTCGAAAAAATCCGAAACGAGGTACGAGTGGTCCCGTGGCCCGTGGGCGGATGGTGACCAAATTTCAAGGAGCTGGGACTTGTAGTTTTCCCGTAAAAAATACTTTTCAAATAATAAATTAAAAAATTCGCAAAATCTCGGCCGGTGGTCGAAAAAATCCGAAACGTGGTACGAGTGGTCCCGTGGCCCGTGGGCGGATGGTGACCAAATTTCAAGGAGCTGGGACTTGTAGTTTTCCCGTAAAAAATACTTTTCAAATAATAAATTAAAAAATTCGCAAAATCTCGGCCGGTGGTCGAAAAAATCCGAAACGTGGTACGAGTGGTCCCGTGGCCCGTGGGCGGATGGTGACCAAATTTCAAGGAGCTGGGACTTGTAGTTTTCCCGTAAAAAATACTTTTCAAAAAATAAATTAAAAAATTCGCAAAATCTCGGCCGGTGGTCGAAAAAATCCGAAACGTGGTACGAGTGGTCCCGTGGCCCGTGGGCGGATGGTGACCAAATTTCAAGGAGCTGGGACTTGTAGTTTTCCCGTAAAAAATACATTTCAAAAAATAAATTAAAAAATTCGCAAAATCTCGGCCGGTGGTCGAAAAAATCCGAAACGTGGTACGAGTGGTCCCGTGGCCCGTGGGCGGATGGTGACCAAATTTCAAGGAGCTGGGACTTGTAGTTTTCCCGTAAAAAAATACATTTCAAAAAATAAATTAAAAAATTCGCAAAATCTCGGCCGGTGGTCGAAAAAATCCGAAACGTGGTACGAGTGGTCCCGTGGCCCGTGGGCGGATGGTGACCAAATTTCAAGGAGCTGGGACTTGTAGTTTTCCCGTAAAAAATACATTTCAAAAAATAAATTAAAAAATTCGCAAAATCTCGGCCGGTGGTCGAAAAAATCCGAAACGTGGTACGAGTGGTCCCGTGGCCCGTGGGCGGATGGTGACCAAATTTCAAGGAGCTGGGACTTGTAGTTTTCCCGTAAAAAATACTTTTCAAATAATAAATTAAAAAATTCGCAAAATCTCGGCCGGTGGTCGAAAAAATCCGAAACGTGGTACGAGTGGTCCCGTGGCCCGTGGGCGGATGGTGACCAAATTTCAAGGAGCTGGGACTTGTAGTTTTCCCGTAAAAAATACATTTCAAAAAATAAATTAAAAAATTCGCAAAATCTCGGCCGGTGGTCGAAAAAATCCGAAACGTGGTACGAGTGGTCCCGTGGCCCGTGGGCGGATGGTGACCAAATTTCAAGGAGCTGGGACTTGTAGTTTTCCCGTAAAAAATACTTTTCAAATAATAAATTAAAAAATTCGCAAAATCTCGGCCGGTGGTCGAAAAAATCCGAAACGTGGTACGAGTGGTCCCGTGGCCCGTGGGCGGATGGTGACCAAATTTCAAGGAGCTGGGACTTGTAGTTTTCCCGTAAAAAATACATTTCAAAAAATAAATTAAAAAATTCGCAAAATCTCGGCCGGTGGTCGAAAAAATCCGAAACGTGGTACGAGTGGTCCCGTGGCCCGTGGGCGGATGGTGACCAAACTTCAAGGAGCTGGGACTTGTAGTTTTCCCGTAAAAAATACATTTCAAAAAATAAATTAAAAAATTCGCAAAATCTCGGCCGGTGGTCGAAAAAATCCGAAACGTGGTACGAGTGGTCCCGTGGCCCGTGGGCGGATGGTGACCAAATTTCAAGGAGCTGGGACTTGTAGTTTTCCCGTAAAAAATACTTTTCAAATAATAAATTAAAAAATTCGCAAAATCTCGGCCGGTGGTCGAAAAAATCCGAAACGTGGTACGAGTGGTCCCGTGGCCCGTGGGCGGATGGTGACCAAATTTCAAGGAGCTGGGACTTGTAGTTTTCCCGTAAAAAATACTTTTCAAAAAATAAATTAAAAATTCGCAAAATCTCGGCCGGTGGTCGAAAAAATCCGAAACGTGGTACGAGTGGTCCCGTGGCCCGTGGGCGGATGGTGACCAAATTTCAAGGAGCTGGGACTTGTAGTTTTCCCGTAAAAAATACATTTCAAAAAATAAATTAAAAAATTCGCAAAATCTCGGCCGGTGGTCGAAAAAATCCGAAACGTGGTACGAGTGGTCCCGTGGCCCGTGGGCGGATGGTGACCAAATTTCAAGGAGCTGGGACTTGTAGTTTTCCCGTAAAAAATACATTTCAAAAAATAAATTAAAAAATTCGCAAAATCTCGGCCGGTGGTCGAAAAAATCCGAAACGTGGTACGAGTGGTCCCGTGGCCCGTGGGCGGATGGTGACCAAATTTCAAGGAGCTGGGACTTGTAGTTTTCCCGTAAAAAATACATTTCAAAAAATAAATTAAAAAATTCGCAAAATCTCGGCCGGTGGTCGAAAAAATCCGAAACGTGGTACGAGTGGTCCCGTGGCCCGTGGGCGGATGGTGACCAAATTTCAAGGAGCTGGGACTTGTAGTTTTCCCGTAAAAAATACATTTCAAAAAATAAATTAAAAAATTCGCAAAATCTCGGCCGGTGGTCGAAAAAATCCGAAACGTGGTACGAGTGGTCCCGTGGCCCGTGGGCGGATGGTGACCAAATTTCAAGGAGCTGGGACTTGTAGTTTTCCCGTAAAAAATACATTTCAAAAAATAAATTAAAAAATTCGCAAAATCTCGGCCGGTGGTCGAAAAAATCCGAAACGTGGTACGAGTGGTCCCGTGGCCCGTGGGCGGATGGTGACCAAATTTCAAGGAGCTGGGACTTGTAGTTTTCCCGTAAAAAATACATTTCAAAAAATAAATTAAAAAATTCGCAAAATCTCGGCCGGTGGTCGAAAAAATCCGAAACGTGGTACGAGTGGTCCCGTGGCCCGTGGGCGGATGGTGACCAAATTTCAAGGAGCTGGGACTTGTAGTTTTCCCGTAAAAAATACTTTTCAAAAAATAAATTAAAAAATTCGCAAAATCTCGGCCGGTGGTCGAAAAAATCCGAAACGTGGTACGAGTGGTCCCGTGGCCCGTGGGCGGATGGTGACCAAATTTCAAGGAGCTGGGACTTGTAGTTTTCCCGTAAAAAATACTTTTCAAATAATAAATTAAAAAATTCGCAAAATCTCGGCCGGTGGTCGAAAAAATCCGAAACGTGGTACGAGTGGTCCCGTGGCCCGTGGGCGGATGGTGACCAAATTTCAAGGAGCTGGGACTTGTAGTTTTCCCGTAAAAAATACTTTTCAAAAAATAAATTAAAAAATTCGCAAAATCTCGGCCGGTGGTCGAAAAAATCCGAAACGTGGTACGAGTGGTCCCGTGGCCCGTGGGCGGATGGTGACCAAATTTCAAGGAGCTGGGACTTGTAGTTTTCCCGTAAAAAATACATTTCAAAAAATAAATTAAAAAATTCGCAAAATCTCGGCCGGTGGTCGAAAAAATCCGAAACGTGGTACGAGTGGTCCCGTGGCCCGTGGGCGGATGGTGACCAAATTTCAAGGAGCTGGGACTTGTAGTTTTCCCGTAAAAAATACATTTCAAAAAATAAATTTAAAAATTCGCAAAATCTCGGCCGGTGGTCGAAAAAATCCGAAACGTGGTACGAGTGGTCCCGTGGCCCGTGGGCGGATGGTGACCAAATTTCAAGGAGCTGGGACTTGTAGTTTTCCCGTAAAAAATACATTTCAAAAAATAAATTAAAAAATTCGCAAAATCTCGGCCGGTGGTCGAAAAAATCCGAAACGTGGTACGAGTGGTCCCGTGGCCCGTGGGCGGATGGTGACCAAATTTCAAGGAGCTGGGACTTGTAGTTTTCCCGTAAAAAATACATTTCAAAAAATAAATTAAAAAATTCGCAAAATCTCGGCCGGTGGTCGAAAAAATCCGAAACGTGGTACGAGTGGTCCCGTGGCCCGTGGGCGGATGGTGACCAAATTTCAAGGAGCTGGGACTTGTAGTTTTCCCGTAAAAAATACATTTCAAAAAATAAATTAAAAAATTCGCAAAATCTCGGCCGGTGGTCGAAAAAATCCGAAACGTGGTACGAGTGGTCCCGTGGCCCGTGGGCGGATGGTGACCAAATTTCAAGGAGCTGGGACTTGTAGTTTTCCCGTAAAAAATACTTTTCAAAAAATAAATTAAAAAATTCGCAAAATCTCGGCCGGTGGTCGAAAAAATCCGAAACGTGGTACGAGTGGTCCCGTGGCCCGTGGGCGGATGGTGACCAAATTTCAAGGAGCTGGGACTTGTAGTTTTCCCGTAAAAAATACTTTTCAAATAATAAATTAAAAAATTCGCAAAATCTCGGCCGGTGGTCGAAAAAATCCGAAACGTGGTACGAGTGGTCCCGTGGCCCGTGGGCGGATGGTGACCAAATTTCAAGGAGCTGGGACTTGTAGTTTTCCCGTAAAAAATACTTTTCAAAAAATAAATTAAAAAATTCGCAAAATCTCGGCCGGTGGTCGAAAAAATCCGAAACGTGGTACGAGTGGTCCCGTGGCCCGTGGGCGGATGGTGACCAAATTTCAAGGAGCTGGGACTTGTAGTTTTCCCGTAAAAAATACTTTTCAAAAAATAAATTAAAAAATTCGCAAAATCTCGGCCGGTGGTCGAAAAAATCCGAAACGTGGTACGAGTGGTCCCGTGGCCCGTGGGCGGATGGTGACCAAATTTCAAGGAGCTGGGACTTGTAGTTTTCCCGTAAAAAATACATTTCAAAAAATAAATTAAAAAATTCGCAAAATCTCGGCCGGTGGTCGAAAAAATCCGAAACGTGGTACGAGTGGTCCCGTGGCCCGTGGGCGGATGGTGACCAAATTTCAAGGAGCTGGGACTTGTAGTTTTCCCGTAAAAAATACATTTCAAAAAATAAATTAAAAAATTCGCAAAATCTCGGCCGGTGGTCGAAAAAATCCGAAACGTGGTACGAGTGGTCCCGTGGCCCGTGGGCGGATGGTGACCAAATTTCAAGGAGCTGGGACTTGTAGTTTTCCCGTAAAAAATACTTTTCAAAAAATAAATTAAAAAATTCGCAAAATCTCGGCCGGTGGTCGAAAAAATCCGAAACGTGGTACGAGTGGTCCCGTGGCCCGTGGGCGGATGGTGACCAAATTTCAAGGAGCTGGGACTTGTAGTTTTCCCGTAAAAAATACTTTTCAAATAATAAATTAAAAAATTCGCAAAATCTCGGCCGGTGGTCGAAAAAATCCGAAACGTGGTACGAGTGGTCCCGTGGCCCGTGGGCGGATGGTGACCAAATTTCAAGGAGCTGGGACTTGTAGTTTTCCCGTAAAAAATACATTTCAAAAAATAAATTAAAAAATTCGCAAAATCTCGGCCGGTGGTCGAAAAAATCCGAAACGAGGTACGAGTGGTCCCGTGGCCCGTGGGCGGATGGTGACCAAATTTCAAGGAGCTGGGACTTGTAGTTTTCCCGTAAAAAATACATTTCAAAAAATAAATTAAAAAATTCGCAAAATCTCGGCCGGTGGTCGAAAAAATCCGAAACGAGGTACGAGTGGTCCCGTGGCCCGTGGGCGGATGGTGACCAAATTTCAAGGAGCTGGGACTTGTAGTTTTCCCGTAAAAAATACATTTCAAAAAATAAATTAAAAAATTCGCAAAATCTCGGCCGGTGGTCGAAAAAATCCGAAACGTGGTACGAGTGGTCCCGTGGCCCGTGGGCGGATGGTGACCAAATTTCAAGGAGCTGGGACTTGTAGTTTTCCCGTAAAAAATACTTTTCAAATAATAAATTAAAAAATTCGCAAAATCTCGGCCGGTGGTCGAAAAAATCCGAAACGTGGTACGAGTGGTCCCGTGGCCCGTGGGCGGATGGTGACCAAATTTCAAGGAGCTGGGACTTGTAGTTTTCCCGTAAAAAATACTTTTCAAATAATAAATTAAAAAATTCGCAAAATCTCGGCCGGTGGTCGAAAAAATCCGAAACGTGGTACGAGTGGTCCCGTGGCCCGTGGGCGGATGGTGACCAAATTTCAAGGAGCTGGGACTTGTAGTTTTCCCGTAAAAAATACTTTTCAAATAATAAATTAAAAAATTCGCAAAATCTCGGCCGGTGGTCGAAAAAATCCGAAACGTGGTACGAGTGGTCCCGTGGCCCGTGGGCGGATGGTGACCAAATTTCAAGGAGCTGGGACTTGTAGTTTTCCCGTAAAAAATACATTTCAAAAAATAAATTAAAAAATTCGCAAAATCTCGGCCGGTGGTCGAAAAAATCCGAAACGTGGTACGAGTGGTCCCGTGGCCCGTGGGCGGATGGTGACCAAATTTCAAGGAGCTGGGACTTGTAGTTTTCCCGTAAAAAATACATTTCAAAAAATAAATTAAAAAATTCGCAAAATCTCGGCCGGTGGTCGAAAAAATCCGAAACGTGGTACGAGTGGTCCCGTGGCCCGTGGGCGGATGGTGACCAAATTTCAAGGAGCTGGGACTTGTAGTTTTCCCGTAAAAAATACATTTCAAAAAATAAATTAAAAAATTCGCAAAATCTCGGCCGGTGGTCGAAAAAATCCGAAACGTGGTACGAGTGGTCCCGTGGCCCGTGGGCGGATGGTGACCAAATTTCAAGGAGCTGGGACTTGTAGTTTTCCCGTAAAAAATACATTTCAAAAAATAAATTAAAAAATTCGCAAAATCTCGGCCGGTGGTCGAAAAAATCCGAAACGTGGTACGAGTGGTCCCGTGGCCCGTGGGCGGATGGTGACCAAATTTCAAGGAGCTGGGACTTGTAGTTTTCCCGTAAAAAATACTTTTCAAATAATAAATTAAAAAATTCGCAAAATCTCGGCCGGTGGTCGAAAAAATCCGAAACGTGGTACGAGTGGTCCCGTGGCCCGTGGGCGGATGGTGACCAAATTTCAAGGAGCTGGGACTTGTAGTTTTCCCGTAAAAAATACATTTCAAATAATAAATTAAAAAATTCGCAAAATCTCGGCCGGTGGTCGAAAAAATCCGAAACGTGGTACGAGTGGTCCCGTGGCCCGTGGGCGGATGGTGACCAAATTTCAAGGAGCTGGGACTTGTAGTTTTCCCGTAAAAAATACTTTTCAAATAATAAATTAAAAAATTCGCAAAATCTCGGCCGGTGGTCGAAAAAATCCGAAACGTGGTACGAGTGGTCCCGTGGCCCGTGGGCGGATGGTGACCAAATTTCAAGGAGCTGGGACTTGGACTTGTAGTTTTCCCGTAAAAAATACTTTTCAAATAATAAATTAAAAAATTCGCAAAATCTCGGCCGGTGGTCGAAAAAATCCGAACGTGGTACGAGTGGTCCCGTGGCCCGTGGGCGGATGGTGACCAAATTTCAAGGAGCTGGGACTTGTAGTTTTCCCGTAAAAAATACATTTCAAAAAATAAATTAAAAAATTCGCAAAATCTCGGCCGGTGGTCGAAAAAATCCGAAACGTGGTACGAGTGGTCCCGTGGCCCGTGGGCGGATGGTGACCAAATTTCAAGGAGCTGGGACTTGTAGTTTTCCCGTAAAAAATACTTTTCAAATAATAAATTAAAAAATTCGCAAAATCTCGGCCGGTGGTCGAAAAAATCCGAAACGTGGTACGAGTGGTCCCGTGGCCCGTGGGCGGATGGTGACCAAATTTCAAGGAGCTGGGACTTGTAGTTTTCCCGTAAAAAATACATTTCAAATAATAAATTAAAAAATTCGCAAAATCTCGGCCGGTGGTCGAAAAAATCCGAAACGTGGTACGAGTGGTCCCGTGGCCCGTGGGCGGATGGTGACCAAATTTCAAGGAGCTGGGACTTGTAGTTTTCCCGTAAAAAATACATTTCAAATAATAAATTAAAAAATTCGCAAAATCTCGGCCGGTGGTCGAAAAAATCCGAAACGTGGTACGAGTGGTCCCGTGGCCCGTGGGCGGATGGTGACCAAATTTCAAGGAGCTGGGACTTGTAGTTTTCCCGTAAAAAATACATTTCAAATAATAAATTAAAAAATTCGCAAAATCTCGGCCGGTGGTCGAAAAAATCCGAAACGTGGTACGAGTGGTCCCGTGGCCCGTGGGCGGATGGTGACCAAATTTCAAGGAGCTGGGACTTGTAGTTTTCCCGTAAAAAATACTTTTCAAATAATAAATTAAAAAATTCGCAAAATCTCGGCCGGTGGTCGAAAAAATCCGAAACGTGGTACGAGTGGTCCCGTGGCCCGTGGGCGGATGGTGACCAAATTTCAAGGAGCTGGGACTTGTAGTTTTCCCGTAAAAAATACATTTCAAATAATAAATTAAAAAATTCGCAAAATCTCGGCCGGTGGTCGAAAAAATCCGAAACGTGGTACGAGTGGTCCCGTGGCCCGTGGGCGGATGGTGACCAAATTTCAAGGAGCTGGGACTTGTAGTTTTCCCGTAAAAAATACTTTTCAAATAATAAATTAAAAAATTCGCAAAATCTCGGCCGGTGGTCGAAAAAATCCGAAACGTGGTACGAGTGGTCCCGTGGCCCGTGGGCGGATGGTGACCAAATTTCAAGGAGCTGGGACTTGTAGTTTTCCCGTAAAAAATACATTTCAAATAATAAATTAAAAAATTCGCAAAATCTCGGCCGGTGGTCGAAAAAATCCGAAACGTGGTACGAGTGGTCCCGTGGCCCGTGGGCGGATGGTGACCAAATTTCAAGGAGCTGGGACTTGTAGTTTTCCCGTAAAAAATACATTTCAAATAATAAATTAAAAAATTCGCAAAATCTCGGCCGGTGGTCGAAAAAATCCGAAACGTGGTACGAGTGGTCCCGTGGCCCGTGGGCGGATGGTGACCAAATTTCAAGGAGCTGGGACTTGTAGTTTTCCCGTAAAAAATACATTTCAAATAATAAATTAAAAAATTCGCAAAATCTCGGCCGGTGGTCGAAAAAATCCGAAACGTGGTACGAGTGGTCCCGTGGCCCGTGGGCGGATGGTGACCAAATTTCAAGGAGCTGGGACTTGTAGTTTTCCCGTAAAAAATACTTTTCAAATAATAAATTAAAAAATTCGCAAAATCTCGGCCGGTGGTCGAAAAAATCCGAAACGTGGTACGAGTGGTCCCGTGGCCCGTGGGCGGATGGTGACCAAATTTCAAGGAGCTGGGACTTGTAGTTTTCCCGTAAAAAATACATTTCAAATAATAAATTAAAAAATTCGCAAAATCTCGGCCGGTGGTCGAAAAAATCCGAAACGTGGTACGAGTGGTCCCGTGGCCCGTGGGCGGATGGTGACCAAATTTCAAGGAGCTGGGACTTGTAGTTTTCCCGTAAAAAATACTTTTCAAATAATAAATTAAAAAATTCGCAAAATCTCGGCCGGTGGTCGAAAAAATCCGAAACGTGGTACGAGTGGTCCCGTGGCCCGTGGGCGGATGGTGACCAAATTTCAAGGAGCTGGGACTTGTAGTTTTCCCGTAAAAAATACATTTCAAATAATAAATTAAAAAATTCGCAAAATCTCGGCCGGTGGTCGAAAAAAATCCGAAACGTGGTACGAGTGGTCCCGTGGCCCGTGGGCGGATGGTGACCAAATTTCAAGGAGCTGGGACTTGTAGTTTTCCCGTAAAAAATACATTTCAAATAATAAATTAAAAAATTCGCAAAATCTCGGCCGGTGGTCGAAAAAATCCGAAACGTGGTACGAGTGGTCCCGTGGCCCGTGGGCGGATGGTGACCAAATTTCAAGGAGCTGGGACTTGTAGTTTTCCCGTAAAAAATACATTTCAAATAATAAATTAAAAAATTCGCAAAATCTCGGCCGGTGGTCGAAAAAATCCGAAACGTGGTACGAGTGGTCCCGTGGCCCGTGGGCGGATGGTGACCAAATTTCAAGGAGCTGGGACTTGTAGTTTTCCCGTAAAAAATACATTTCAAATAATAAATTAAAAAATTCGCAAAATCTCGGCCGGTGGTCGAAAAAATCCGAAACGTGGTACGAGTGGTCCCGTGGCCCGTGGGCGGATGGTGACCAAATTTCAAGGAGCTGGGACTTGTAGTTTTCCCGTAAAAAATACATTTCAAATAATAAATTAAAAAATTCGCAAAATCTCGGCCGGTGGTCGAAAAAATCCGAAACGTGGTACGAGTGGTCCCGTGGCCCGTGGGCGGATGGTGACCAAATTTCAAGGAGCTGGGACTTGTAGTTTTCCCGTAAAAAATACTTTTCAAATAATAAATTAAAAAATTCGCAAAATCTCGGCCGGTGGTCGAAAAAATCCGAAACGTGGTACGAGTGGTCCCGTGGCCCGTGGGCGGATGGTGACCAAATTTCAAGGAGCTGGGACTTGTAGTTTTCCCGTAAAAAATACATTTCAAAAAATAAATTAAAAAATTCGCAAAATCTCGGCCGGTGGTCGAAAAAATCCGAAACGTGGTACGAGTGGTCCCGTGGCCCGTGGGCGGATGGTGACCAAATTTCAAGGAGCTGGGACTTGTAGTTTTCCCGTAAAAAATACATTTCAAATAATAAATTAAAAAATTCGCAAAATCTCGGCCGGTGGTCGAAAAAATCCGAAACGTGGTACGAGTGGTCCCGTGGCCCGTGGGCGGATGGTGACCAAATTTCAAGGAGCTGGGACTTGTAGTTTTCCCGTAAAAAATACTTTTCAAATAATAAATTAAAAAATTCGCAAAATCTCGGCCGGTGGTCGAAAAAATCCGAAACGTGGTACGAGTGGTCCCGTGGCCCGTGGGCGGATGGTGACCAAATTTCAAGGAGCTGGGACTTGTAGTTTTCCCGTAAAAAATACTTTTCAAATAATAAATTAAAAAATTCGCAAAATCTCGGCCGGTGGTCGAAAAAATCCGAAACGTGGTACGAGTGGTCCCGTGGCCGTGGGCGGATGGTGACCAAATTTCAAGGAGCTGGGACTTGTAGTTTTCCCGTAAAAAATACTTTTCAAATAATAAATTAAAAAATTCGCAAAATCTCGGCCGGTGGTCGAAAAAATCCGAAACGTGGTACGAGTGGTCCCGTGGCCCGTGGGCGGATGGTGACCAAATTTCAAGGAGCTGGGACTTGTAGTTTTCCCGTAAAAAATACATTTCAAAAAATAAATTAAAAAATTCGCAAAATCTCGGCCGGTGGTCGAAAAAATCCGAAACGTGGTACGAGTGGTCCCGTGGCCCGTGGGCGGATGGTGACCAAATTTCAAGGAGCTGGGACTTGTAGTTTTCCCGTAAAAAATACTTTTCAAATAATAAATTAAAAAATTCGCAAAATCTCGGCCGGTGGTCGAAAAAATCCGAAACGTGGTACGAGTGGTCCCGTGGCCCGTGGGCGGATGGTGACCAAATTTCAAGGAGCTGGGACTTGTAGTTTTCCCGTAAAAAATACTTTTCAAATAATAAATTAAAAAATTCGCAAAATCTCGGCCGGTGGTCGAAAAAATCCGAAACGTGGTACGAGTGGTCCCGTGGCCCGTGGGCGGATGGTGACCAAATTTCAAGGAGCTGGGACTTGTAGTTTTCCCGTAAAAAATACTTTTCAAATAATAAATTAAAAAATTCGCAAAATCTCGGCCGGTGGTCAAAAAAATCCGAAACGTGGTACGAGTGGTCCCGTGGCCCGTGGGCGGATGGTGACCAAATTTCAAGGAGCTGGGACTTGTAGTTTTCCCGTAAAAAATACATTTCAAATAATAAATTAAAAAATTCGCAAAATCTCGGCCGGTGGTCGAAAAAATCCGAAACGTGGTACGAGTGGTCCCGTGGCCCGTGGGCGGATGGTGACCAAATTTCAAGGAGCTGGGACTTGTAGTTTTCCCGTAAAAAATACATTTCAAATAATAAATTAAAAAATTCGCAAAATCTCGGCCGGTGGTCGAAAAAATCCGAAACGTGGTACGAGTGGTCCCGTGGCCCGTGGGCGGATGGTGACCAAATTTCAAGGAGCTGGGACTTGTAGTTTTCCCGTAAAAAATACATTTCAAAAAATAAATTAAAAAATTCGCAAAATCTCGGCCGGTGGTCGAAAAAATCCGAAACGTGGTACGAGTGGTCCCGTGGCCCGTGGGCGGATGGTGACCAAATTTCAAGGAGCTGGGACTTGTAGTTTTCCCGTAAAAAATACTTTTCAAATAATAAATTAAAAAATTCGCAAAATCTCGGCCGGTGGTCGAAAAAATCCGAAACGTGGTACGAGTGGTCCCGTGGCCCGTGGGCGGATGGTGACCAAATTTCAAGGAGCTGGGACTTGTAGTTTTCCCGTAAAAAATACTTTTCAAATAATAAATTAAAAAATTCGCAAAATCTCGGCCGGTGGTCGAAAAAATCCGAAACGTGGTACGAGTGGTCCCGTGGCCCGTGGGCGGATGGTGACCAAATTTCAAGGAGCTGGGACTTGTAGTTTTCCCGTAAAAAATACTTTTCAAATAATAAATTAAAAAATTCGCAAAATCTCGGCCGGTGGTCGAAAAAATCCGAAACGTGGTACGAGTGGTCCCGTGGCCCGTGGGCGGATGGTGACCAAATTTCAAGGAGCTGGGACTTGTAGTTTTCCCGTAAAAAATACATTTCAAATAATAAATTAAAAAATTCGCAAAATCTCGGCCGGTGGTCGAAAAAATCCGAAACGTGGTACGAGTGGTCCCGTGGCCCGTGGGCGGATGGTGACCAAATTTCAAGGAGCTGGGACTTGTAGTTTTCCCGTAAAAAATACTTTTCAAATAATAAATTAAAAAATTCGCAAAATCTCGGCCGGTGGTCGAAAAAATCCGAAACGTGGTACGAGTGGTCCCGTGGCCCGTGGGCGGATGGTGACCAAATTTCAAGGAGCTGGGACTTGTAGTTTTCCCGTAAAAAATACATTTCAAATAATAAATTAAAAAATTCGCAAAATCTCGGCCGGTGGTCGAAAAAATCCGAAACGTGGTACGAGTGGTCCCGTGGCCCGTGGGCGGATGGTGACCAAATTTCAAGGAGCTGGGACTTGTAGTTTTCCCGTAAAAAATACTTTTCAAATAATAAATTAAAAAATTCGCAAAATCTCGGCCGGTGGTCGAAAAAATCCGAAACGTGGTACGAGTGGTCCCGTGGCCCGTGGGCGGATGGTGACCAAATTTCAAGGAGCCGGGACTTGTAGTTTTCCCGTAAAAAATACTTTTCAAAAAATAAATTAAAAAATTCGCAAAATCTCGGCCGGTGGTCGAAAAAATCCGAAACGTGGTACGAGTGGTCCCGTGGCCCGTGGGCGGATGGTGACCAAATTTCAAGGAGCCGGGACTTGTAGTTTTCCCGTAAAAAATACATTTCAAAAAATAAATTAAAAAATTCGCAAAATCTCGGCCGGTGGTCGAAAAAATCCGAAACGTGGTACGAGTGGTCCCGTGGCCCGTGGGCGGATGGTGACCAAATTTCAAGGAGCCGGGACTTGTAGTTTTCCCGTAAAAAATACTTTTCAAAAAATAAATTAAAAAATTCGCAAAATCTCGGCCGGTGGTCGAAAAAATCCGAAACGTGGTACGAGTGGTCCCGTGGCCCGTGGGCGGATGGTGACCAAATTTCAAGGAGCCGGGACTTGTAGTTTTCCCGTAAAAAATACATTTCAAATAATAAATTAAAAAATTCGCAAAATCTCGGCCGGTGGTCGAAAAAATCCGAAACGTGGTACGAGTGGTCCCGTGGCCCGTGGGCGGATGGTGACCAAATTTCAAGGAGCCGGGACTTGTAGTTTTCCCGTAAAAAATACATTTCAAATAATAAATTAAAAAATTCGCAAAATCTCGGCCGGTGGTCGAAAAAATCCGAAACGTGGTACGAGTGGTCCCGTGGCCCGTGGGCGGATGGTGACCAAATTTCAAGGAGCCGGGACTTGTAGTTTTCCCGTAAAAAATACTTTTCAAATAATAAATTAAAAAATTCGCAAAATCTCGGCCGGTGGTCGAAAAAATCCGAAACGTGGTACGAGTGGTCCCGTGGCCCGTGGGCGGATGGTGACCAAATTTCAAGGAGCCGGGACTTGTAGTTTTCCCGTAAAAAATACTTTTCAAATAATAAATTAAAAAATTCGCAAAATCTCGGCCGGTGGTCGAAAAAATCCGAAACGTGGTACGAGTGGTCCCGTGGCCCGTGGGCGGATGGTGACCAAATTTCAAGGAGCCGGGACTTGTAGTTTTCCCGTAAAAAATACTTTTCAAATAATAAATTAAAAAATTCGCAAAATCTCGGCCGGTGGTCGAAAAAATCCGAAACGTGGTACGAGTGGTCCCGTGGCCCGTGGGCGGATGGTGACCAAATTTCAAGGAGCCGGGACTTGTAGTTTTCCCGTAAAAAATACTTTTCAAATAATAAATTAAAAAATTCGCAAAATCTCGGCCGGTGGTCGAAAAAATCCGAAACGTGGTACGAGTGGTCCCGTGGCCCGTGGGCGGATGGTGACCAAATTTCAAGGAGCTGGGACTTGTAGTTTTCCCGTAAAAAATACATTTCAAATTATAAATTAAAAAATTCGCAAAATCTCGGCCGGTGGTCGAAAAAATCCGAAACGTGGTACGAGTGGTCCCGTGGCCCGTGGGCGGATGGTGACCAAATTTCAAGGAGCTGGGACTTGTAGTTTTCCCGTAAAAAATACATTTCAAATAATAAATTAAAAAATTCGCAAAATCTCGGCCGGTGGTCGAAAAAATCCGAAACGTGGTACGAGTGGTCCCGTGGCCCGTGGGCGGATGGTGACCAAATTTCAAGGAGCTGGGACTTGTAGTTTTCCCGTAAAAAATACATTTCAAATAATAAATTAAAAAATTCGCAAAATCTCGGCCGGTGGTCGAAAAAATCCGAAACGTGGTACGAGTGGTCCCGTGGCCCGTGGGCGGATGGTGACCAAATTTCAAGGAGCTGGGACTTGTAGTTTTCCCGTAAAAAATACTTTTCAAATAATAAATTAAAAAATTCGCAAAATCTCGGCCGGTGGTCGAAAAAATCCGAAACGTGGTACGAGTGGTCCCGTGGCCCGTGGGCGGATGGTGACCAAATTTCAAGGAGCTGGGACTTGTAGTTTTCCCGTAAAAAATACATTTCAAATAATAAATTAAAAAATTCGCAAAATCTCGGCCGGTGGTCGAAAAAATCCGAAACGTGGTACGAGTGGTCCCGTGGCCCGTGGGCGGATGGTGACCAAATTTCAAGGAGCTGGGACTTGTAGTTTTCCCGTAAAAAATACATTTCAAATAATAAATTAAAAAATTCGCAAAATCTCGGCCGGTGGTCGAAAAAATCCGAAACGTGGTACGAGTGGTCCCGTGGCCCGTGGGCGGATGGTGACCAAATTTCAAGGAGCTGGGACTTGTAGTTTTCCCGTAAAAAATACATTTCAAATAATAAATTAAAAAATTCGCAAAATCTCGGCCGGTGGTCGAAAAAATCCGAAACGTGGTACGAGTGGTCCCGTGGCCCGTGGGCGGATGGTGACCAAATTTCAAGGAGCTGGGACTTGTAGTTTTCCCGTAAAAAATACTTTTCAAATAATAAATTAAAAAATTCGCAAAATCTCGGCCGGTGGTCGAAAAAATCCGAAACGTGGTACGAGTGGTCCCGTGGCCCGTGGGCGGATGGTGACCAAATTTCAAGGAGCTGGGACTTGTAGTTTTCCCGTAAAAAATACTTTTCAAATAATAAATTAAAAAATTCGCAAAATCTCGGCCGGTGGTCGAAAAAATCCGAAACGTGGTACGAGTGGTCCCGTGGCCCGTGGGCGGATGGTGACCAAATTTCAAGGAGCTGGGACTTGTAGTTTTCCCGTAAAAAATACATTTCAAATAATAAATTAAAAAATTCGCAAAATCTCGGCCGGTGGTCGAAAAAATCCGAAACGTGGTACGAGTGGTCCCGTGGCCCGTGGGCGGATGGTGACCAAATTTCAAGGAGCTGGGACTTGTAGTTTTCCCGTAAAAAATACTTTTCAAATAATAAATTAAAAAATTCGCAAAATCTCGGCCGGTGGTCGAAAAAATCCGAAACGTGGTACGAGTGGTCCCGTGGCCCGTGGGCGGATGGTGACCAAATTTCAAGGAGCTGGGACTTGTAGTTTTCCCGTAAAAAATACATTTCAAATAATAAATTAAAAAATTCGCAAAATCTCGGCCGGTGGTCGAAAAAATCCGAAACGTGGTACGAGTGGTCCCGTGGCCCGTGGGCGGATGGTGACCAAATTTCAAGGAGCTGGGACTTGTAGTTTTCCCGTAAAAAATACATTTCAAATAATAAATTAAAAAATTCGCAAAATCTCGGCCGGTGGTCGAAAAAATCCGAAACGTGGTACGAGTGGTCCCGTGGCCCGTGGGCGGATGGTGACCAAATTTCCAGGAGCTGGGACTTGTAGTTTTCCCGTAAAAAATACATTTCAAATAATAAATTAAAAAATTCGCAAAATCTCGGCCGGTGGTCGAAAAAATCCGAAACGTGGTACGAGTGGTCCCGTGGCCCGTGGGCGGATGGTGACCAAATTTCAAGGAGCCGGGACTTGTAGTTTTCCCGTAAAAAATACTTTTCAAATAATAAATTAAAAAATTCGCAAAATCTCGGCCGGTGGTCGAAAAAATCCGAAACGTGGTACGAGTGGTCCCGTGGCCCGTGGGCGGATGGTGACCAAATTTCAAGGAGCCGGGACTTGTAGTTTTCCCGTAAAAAATACTTTTCAAAAAATAAATTAAAAAATTCGCAAAATCTCGGCCGGTGGTCGAAAAAATCCGAAACGTGGTACGAGTGGTCCCGTGGCCCGTGGGCGGATGGTGACCAAATTTCAAGGAGCCGGGACTTGTAGTTTTCCCGTAAAAAATACATTTCAAAAAATAAATTAAAAAATTCGCAAAATCTCGGCCGGTGGTCGAAAAAATCCGAAACGTGGTACGAGTGGTCCCGTGGCCCGTGGGCGGATGGTGACCAAATTTCAAGGAGCCGGGACTTGTAGTTTTCCCGTAAAAAATACTTTTCAAAAAATAAATTAAAAAATTCGCAAAATCTCGGCCGGTGGTCGAAAAAATCCGAAACGTGGTACGAGTGGTCCCGTGGCCCGTGGGCGGATGGTGACCAAATTTCAAGGAGCTGGGACTTGTAGTTTTCCCGTAAAAAATACTTTTCAAATAATAAATTAAAAAATTCGCAAAATCTCGGCCGGTGGTCGAAAAAATCCGAAACGTGGTACGAGTGGTCCCGTGGCCCGTGGGCGGATGGTGACCAAATTTCAAGGAGCTGGGACTTGTAGTTTTCCCGTAAAAAATACATTTCAAAAAATAAATTAAAAAATTCGCAAAATCTCGGCCGGTGGTCGAAAAAATCCGAAACGTGGTACGAGTGGTCCCGTGGCCCGTGGGCGGATGGTGACCAAATTTCAAGGAGCTGGGACTTGTAGTTTTCCCGTAAAAAATACTTTTCAAATAATAAATTAAAAAATTCGCAAAATCTCGGCCGGTGGTCGAAAAAATCCGAAACGTGGTACGAGTGGTCCCGTGGCCCGTGGGCGGATGGTGACCAAATTTCAAGGAGCTGGGACTTGTAGTTTTCCCGTAAAAAATACTTTTCAAATAATAAATTAAAAAATTCGCAAAATCTCGGCCGGTGGTCGAAAAAATCCGAAACGTGGTACGAGTGGTCCCGTGGCCCGTGGGCGGATGGTGACCAAATTTCAAGGAGCTGGGACTTGTAGTTTTCCCGTAAAAAATACTTTTCAAATAATAAATTAAAAAATTCGCAAAATCTCGGCCGGTGGTCGAAAAAATCCGAAACGTGGTACGAGTGGTCCCGTGGCCCGTGGGCGGATGGTGACCAAATTTCAAGGAGCTGGGACTTGTAGTTTTCCCGTAAAAAATACATTTCAAAAAATAAATTAAAAAATTCGCAAAATCTCGGCCGGTGGTCGAAAAAATCCGAAACGTGGTACGAGTTGTCCCGTGGCCCGTGGGCGGATGGTGACCAAATTTCAAGGAGCTGGGACTTGTAGTTTTCTCGTAAAAAATACATTTCAAAAAATAAATTAAAAAATTCGCAAAATCTCGGCCGGTGGTCGAAAAAATCCGAAACGTGGTACGAGTGGTCCCGTGGCCCGTGGGCGGATGGTGACCAAATTTCAAGGAGCTGGGACTTGTAGTTTTCCCGTAAAAAATACATTTCAAATAATAAATTAAAAAATTCGCAAAATCTCGGCCGGTGGTCGAAAAAATCCGAAACGTGGTACGAGTGGTCCCGTGGCCCGTGGGCGGATGGTGACCAAATTTCAAGGAGCTGGGACTTGTAGTTTTCCCGTAAAAAATACATTTCAAATAATAAATTAAAAAATTCGCAAAATCTCGGCCGGTGGTCGAAAAAATCCGAAACGTGGTACGAGTGGTCCCGTGGCCCGTGGGCGGATGGTGACCAAATTTCAAGGAGCTGGGACTTGTAGTTTTCCCGTAAAAAATACATTTCAAATAATAAATTAAAAAATTCGCAAAATCTCGGCCGGTGGTCGAAAAAATCCGAAACGTGGTACGAGTGGTCCCGTGGCCCGTGGGCGGATGGTGACCAAATTTCAAGGAGCTGGGACTTGTAGTTTTCCCGTAAAAAATACATTTCAAATAATAAATTAAAAAATTCGCAAAATCTCGGCCGGTGGTCGAAAAAATCCGAAACGTGGTACGAGTGGTCCCGTGGCCCGTGGGCGGATGGTGACCAAATTTCAAGGAGCTGGGACTTGTAGTTTTCCCGTAAAAAATACTTTTCAAATAATAAATTAAAAAATTCGCAAAATCTCGGCCGGTGGTCGAAAAAATCCGAAACGTGGTACGAGTGGTCCCGTGGCCCGTGGGCGGATGGTGACCAAATTTCAAGGAGCTGGGACTTGTAGTTTTCCCGTAAAAAATACATTTCAAAAAATAAATTAAAAAATTCGCAAAATCTCGGCCGGTGGTCGAAAAAATCCGAAACGTGGTACGAGTGGTCCCGTGGCCCGTGGGCGGATGGTGACCAAATTTCAAGGAGCTGGGACTTTTAGTTTTCTCGTAAAAAATACATTTCAAAAAATAAATTAAAAAATTCGCAAAATCTCGGCCGGTGGTCGAAAAAATCCGAAACGTGGTACGAGTGGTCCCGTGGCCCGTGGGCGGATGGTGACCAAATTTCAAGGAGCTGGGACTTTTAGTTTTCTCGTAAAAAATACATTTCAAAAAATAAATTAAAAAATTCGCAAAATCTCGGCCGGTGGTCGAAAAAATCCGAAACGTGGTACGAGTGGTCCCGTGGCCCGTGGGCGGATGGTGACCAAATTTCAAGGAGCTGGGACTTGTAGTTTTCCCGTAAAAAATACATTTCAAAAAATAAATTAAAAAATTCGCAAAATCTCGGCCGGTGGTCGAAAAAATCCGAAACTTGGTACGAGTGGTCCCGTGGCCCGTGGGCGGATGGTGACCAAATTTCAAGGAGCTGGGACTTGTAGTTTTCCCGTAAAAAATACTTTTCAAATAATAAATTAAAAAATTCGCAAAATCTCGGCCGGTGGTCGAAAAAATCCGAAACGTGGTACGAGTGGTCCCGTGGCCCGTGGGCGGATGGTGACCAAATTTCAAGGAGCTGGGACTTGTAGTTTTCCCGTAAAAAATACATTTCAAAAAATAAATTAAAAAATTCGCAAAATCTCGGCCGGTGGTCGAAAAAATCCGAAACGTGGTACGAGTGGTCCCGTGGCCCGTGGGCGGATGGTGACCAAATTTCAAGGAGCTGGGACTTTTAGTTTTCTCGTAAAAAATACATTTCAAAAAATAAATTAAAAAATTCGCAAAATCTCGGCCGGTGGTCGAAAAAATCCGAAACGTGGTACGAGTGGTCCCGTGGCCCGTGGGCGGATGGTGACCAAATTTCAAGGAGCTGGGACTTGTAGTTTTCCCGTAAAAAATACATTTCAAAAAATAAATTAAAAAATTCGCAAAATCTCGGCCGGTGGTCGAAAAAATCCGAAACGTGGTACGAGTGGTCCCGTGGCCCGTGGGCGGATGGTGACCAAATTTCAAGGAGCTGGGACTTGTAGTTTTCCCGTAAAAAATACATTTCAAAAAATAAATTAAAAAATTCGCAAAATCTCGGCCGGTGGTCGAAAAAATCCGAAACGTGGTACGAGTGGTCCCGTGGCCCGTGGGCGGATGGTGACCAAATTTCAAGGAGCTGGGACTTGTAGTTTTCCCGTAAAAAATACATTTCAAAAAATAAATTAAAAAATTCGCAAAATCTCGGCCGGTGGTCGAAAAAATCCGAAACTTGGTACGAGTGGTCCCGTGGCCCGTGGGCGGATGGTGACCAAATTTCAAGGAGCTGGGACTTGTAGTTTTCCCGTAAAAAATACTTTTCAAAAAATAAATTAAAAAATTCGCAAAATCTCGGCCGGTGGTCGAAAAAATCCGAAACGTGGTACGAGTGGTCCCGTGGCCCGTGGGCGGATGGTGACCAAATTTCAAGGAGCTGGGACTTGTAGTTTTCCCGTAAAAAATACTTTTCAAATAATAAATTAAAAAATTCGCAAAATCTCGGCCGGTGGTCGAAAAAATCCGAAACGTGGTACGAGTGGTCCCGTGGCCCGTGGGCGGATGGTGACCAAATTTCAAGGAGCTGGGACTTGTAGTTTTCCCGTAAAAAATACTTTTCAAATAATAAATTAAAAAATTCGCAAAATCTCGGCCGGTGGTCGAAAAAATCCGAAACGTGGTACGAGTGGTCCCGTGGCCCGTGGGCGGATGGTGACCAAATTTCAAGGAGCTGGGACTTGTAGTTTTCCCGTAAAAAATACATTTCAAAAAATAAATTAAAAAATTCGCAAAATCTCGGCCGGTGGTCGAAAAAATCCGAAACGTGGTACGAGTGGTCCCGTGGCCCGTGGGCGGATGGTGACCAAATTTCAAGGAGCTGGGACTTGTAGTTTTCCCGTAAAAAATACTTTTCAAATAATAAATTAAAAAATTCGCAAAATCTCGGCCGGTGGTCGAAAAAATCCGAAACGTGGTACGAGTGGTCCCGTGGCCCGTGGGCGGATGGTGACCAAATTTCAAGGAGCTGGGACTTGTAGTTTTCCCGTAAAAATACATTTCAAAAAATAAATTAAAAAATTCGCAAAATCTCGGCCGGTGGTCGAAAAAATCCGAAACGTGGTACGAGTGGTCCCGTGGCCCGTGGGCGGATGGTGACCAAATTTCAAGGAGCTGGGACTTGTAGTTTTCCCGTAAAAAATACATTTCAAAAAATAAATTAAAAAATTCGCAAAATCTCGGCCGGTGGTCGAAAAAATCCGAAACGTGGTACGAGTGGTCCCGTGGCCCGTGGGCGGATGGTGACCAAATTTCAAGGAGCTGGGACTTGTAGTTTTCCCGTAAAAAATACATTTCAAATAATAAATTAAAAAATTCGCAAAATCTCGGCCGGTGGTCGAAAAAATCCGAAACGTGGTACGAGTGGTCCCGTGGCCCGTGGGCGGATGGTGACCAAATTTCAAGGAGCTGGGACTTGTAGTTTTCTCGTAAAAAATACATTTCAAAAAATAAATTAAAAAATTCGCAAAATCTCGGCCGGTGGTCGAAAAAATCCGAAACGTGGTACGAGTGGTCCCGTGGCCCGTGGGCGGATGGTGACCAATTTTCAAGGAGCTGGGACTTGTAGTTTTCTCGTAAAAAATACATTTCAAAAAATAAATTAAAAAATTCGCAAAATCTCGGCCGGTGGTCGAAAAAATCCGAAACGTGGTACGAGTGGTCCCGTGGCCCGTGGGCGGATGGTGACAAAATTTCAAGGAGCTGGGACTTGTAGTTTTCCCGTAAAAATACATTTCAAAAAATAAATTAAAAAATTCGCAAAATCTCGGCCGGTGGTCGAAAAAATCCGAAACGTGGTACGAGTGGTCCCGTGGCCCGTGGGCGGATGGTGACAAAATTTCAAGGAGCTGGGACTTGTAGTTTTCTCGTAAAAAATACATTTCAAAAAATAAATTAAAAAATTCGCAAAATCTCGGCCGGTGGTCGAAAAAATCCGAAACGTGGTACGAGTGGTCCCGTGGCCCGTGGGCGGATGGTGACCAAATTTCAAGGAGCTGGGACTTGTAGTTTTCTCGTAAAAAATACATTTCAAAAAATAAATTAAAAAATTCGCAAAATCTCGGCCGGTGGTCGAAAAAATCCGAAACGTGGTACGAGTGGTCCCGTGGACCGTGGGCGGATGGTGACCAAATTTCAAGGAGCTGGGACTTGTAGTTTTCTCGTAAAAAATACATTTCAAAAAATAAATTAAAAAATTCGCAAAATCTCGGCCGGTGGTCGAAAAAATCCGAAACGTGGTACGAGTGGTCCCGTGGCCCGTGGGCGGATGGTGACCAAATTTCAAGGAGCTGGGACTTGTAGTTTTCCCGTAAAAAATACATTTCAAAAAATAAATTAAAAAATTCGCAAAATCTCGGCCGGTGGTCGAAAAAATCCGAAACGTGGTACGAGTGGTCCCGTGGCCCGTGGGCGGATGGTGACCAAATTTCAAGGAGCTGGGACTTGTAGTTTTCCCGTAAAAAATACTTTTCAAATAATAAATTAAAAAATTCGCAAAATCTCGGCCGGTGGTCGAAAAAATCCGAAACGTGGTACGAGTGGTCCCGTGGCCCGTGGGCGGATGGTGACCAAATTTCAAGGAGCTGGGACTTGTAGTTTTCCCGTAAAAAATACTTTTCAAATAATAAATTAAAAAATTCGCAAAATCTCGGCCGGTGGTCGAAAAAATCCGAAACGTGGTACGAGTGGTCCCGTGGCCCGTGGGCGGATGGTGACCAAATTTCAAGGAGCTGGGACTTGTAGTTTTCCCGTAAAAAATACATTTCAAAAAATAAATTAAAAAATTCGCAAAATCTCGGCCGGTGGTCGAAAAAATCCGAAACGTGGTACGAGTGGTCCCGTGGCCCGTGGGCGGATGGTGACCAAATTTCAAGGAGCTGGGACTTGTAGTTTTCCCGTAAAAAATACTTTTCAAATAATAAATTAAAAAATTCGCAAAATCTCGGCCGGTGGTCGAAAAAATCCGAAACGTGGTACGAGTGGTCCCGTGGCCCGTGGGCGGATGGTGACCAAATTTCAAGGAGCTGGGACTTGTAGTTTTCCCGTAAAAAATACATTTCAAAAAATAAATTAAAAAATTCGCAAAATCTCGGCCGGTGGTCGAAAAAATCCGAAACGTGGTACGAGTGGTCCCGTGGCCCGTGGGCGGATGGTGACCAAATTTCAAGGAGCTGGGACTTGTAGTTTTCCCGTAAAAAATACTTTTCAAATAATAAATTAAAAAATTCGCAAAATCTCGGCCGGTGGTCGAAAAAATCCGAAACGTGGTACGAGTGGTCCCGTGGCCCGTGGGCGGATGGTGACCAAATTTCAAGGAGCTGGGACTTGTAGTTTTCCCGTAAAAAATACATTTCAAAAAATAAATTAAAAAATTCGCAAAATCTCGGCCGGTGGTCGAAAAAATCCGAAACGTGGTACGAGTGGTCCCGTGGCCCGTGGGCGGATGGTGACCAAATTTCAAGGAGCTGGGACTTGTAGTTTTCTCGTAAAAAATACATTTCAAAAAATAAATTAAAAAATTCGCAAAATCTCGGCCGGTGGTCGAAAAAATCCGAAACGTGGTACGAGTGGTCCCGTGGCCCGTGGGCGGATGGTGACCAATTTTCAAGGAGCTGGGACTTGTAGTTTTCTCGTAAAAAATACTTTTCAAATAATAAATTAAAAAATTCGCAAAATCTCGGCCGGTGGTCGAAAAAATCCGAAACGTGGTACGAGTGGTCCCGTGGCCCGTGGGCGGATGGTGACCAAATTTCAAGGAGCTGGGACTTGTAGTTTTCCCGTAAAAAATACATTTCAAAAAATAAATTAAAAAATTCGCAAAATCTCGGCCGGTGGTCGAAAAAATCCGAAACGTGGTACGAGTGGTCCCGTGGCCCGTGGGCGGATGGTGACAAAATTTCAAGGAGCTGGGACTTGTAGTTTTCCCGTAAAAAATACATTTCAAAAAATAAATTAAAAAATTCGCAAAATCTCGGCCGGTGGTCGAAAAAATCCGAAACGTGGTACGAGTGGTCCCGTGGCCCGTGGGCGGATGGTGACAAAATTTCAAGGAGCTGGGACTTGTAGTTTTCT